>NW_026848391.1:0-153077 GCF_030435595.1 Desarmillaria tabescens | reverse complement strand
CTAAGTAGGCCACTGCGAGCATGGCAAGTACAAGTCCGAAGGAAGGAAGGGACCAGGCACCCTCTCAGTCACAAGCCAGTCCTCATGACATCAATCAATTTTTTTTGTGCACTACTAGAATGAATGGACCAAAATATTAAATTTTCATTGAGAATGATTATAAATACAAAACGACCACTTTTCGCATAACAGGGTGTCGTCATGCACCTACGACGCCTAGCCATAAAATGACGGAACAGGGCCCTGCTGCGCTGTGCAAGTAGGAAGTCTGAATGTACAAAGAGGTCAGTGACGTCAGTGATTGTAGGCAATGATGATGAGCTTTGGCGTGCCAATCAACAGTGCCATTGGGTTCCCTTGTCATTCTGGGTGAAGAGTAGGTGGCAGCGGTGGCAAGCGTAGTGGACAGTGGAGAGGGTGTGGTGTTAATGAATGGACGCGAGACTGAGGAGAGGATATGGCGAACATAGAGCCTGTCTTCGGTTTGCACATTCTAAATATGAATGAGCACGAGATCGAAAGGAAGTATGAAGCTGACGCACTCGACCAACGATGCTTCCGACACTTGTTCTCCCTCCTGCACTATCGTTCGTCCACACATTGCATATCAACGGAACACGACATTCAACAACATAATAGATGCACCCAGTGCAATGAGGTCAGAAGAAAATGAGGCAGGGTGACGAGGTGATAGATACCATCTTGAAGCTTGAGCTATCATTTCCTCTTCTGATGCGCTTGCCAGTGTCATTGATAGGCAAACACGGCATCATGAGTGGTCGCCGGCCACCCTTACACGGCTCTTACACCTCATATACCCTCTTGGCATCCTCCTTTGCCATCCAACACTCTCCTTATCCCATCCATTGCCCAAGATGCCCGTGACGAATTCTGCTGTCCAGGACATCATCAGTGAATGTGATGGAAGTCTTCGGCTAATGTGCCAAACACGTTCACTGGGACCATGTAGGGCATGTCAGTCTCTAGTAGAATCTGTTTGTTATCCCTGGCTGACATGTGCTTGAGCTCGGTGGTGTTGAGGTTGGATACGTAGCAGACAGCCGGTCACGCCGATGTGGAGATTGGGGAAGTAGTTAAGAAGGCGAAGGTCGAATATGGCTGTGTCAGCGAAGCAGTGAATGTGGAGCTGAAGATAAATGTGAAGAATCGTAGGTGGGAGATGCGAGGGCAGGAAACAAGGCATAGCATGGAGCGGAAATGGAAGTTTCAGACAAAAGTGTGCCGAGCCTCTCTTTCACTTGAAGAGCCATCGTCACTTGAATCCCTTTAACCAATGTGAAAATATCTCCCGGGTAGTGTAACAAGCCTGCAGCTGAATTTTAGTAACGAGAAGGTGACAAAAAGCAATCGGTGGAAACGATGGAGAGTATTTAGGGTACGTCAGATTTGACCCTCTTTGTGGTTCATGATCTCAACCAGGCTTTCAGGTTCTCTGGCTGCTGCCATCTCAAACTCGTTGACTGCCTCTAAGTTGAGCTCGTAGACAATAAAGTATTCACATCCCAGAACTTTGACTGCAACGTTCATGGGCCTCCAGAAGCACATCATGAGAGTGCAACAGGATCTTGCTGCTATAGAAGTAGCCTGAGTAAACCCTGAGCTGCCGGCCATAGAGGTGAAGTGAGCACTGCAAGTAAGAGTAAAAGAAAGGAAGGTAGTATGGCTGCTACGGCAGGTGGACTCACTGTTTGGCTGCAGATTGTTTGGCACCAGTCTCGTCTACCCACTGCTGGTGCCACCTTGCTTCCTCACTCAGTACTTGGGTCGCTTCATGGCTCCACGGGGTTTACCCTGGGAACCTGGTTCGCCATTCTCTAAAGATCAATCTACAGCTAACTCTCTCTGACTACGGCTATTCTTTGCAAAATGAGAGCGTCTTGGGCATGCGCAGCGGGCGACCCTGCCTAGAGCACCCTACAAATCTGCATCATATGTGAGTCCTCACGCTCGCTATCTCGATAATGGAGCCGACAACTGAGGGGACCTTCCAGATGTAGACGAGGATGATGTTGGAGATATCATGGAGGCTTTCGAGTCAGAAAAAGACTTAGTGTTATAAAGGTACGTCAGTATTACTGCTTGATCTCGCCATTACCGTTTTATTCATGCTGACAAATTCAAGCAGCAGCATTGATGACGACCGGGTGGGTAGACATGAAGAATTTTGACCTTCGAACGACCAGTTGGAACAATGTGTGCAGCTTTTTTTTTGTGTCGGACATCGCTTAATGGGAAACAGATCGCCTTAAGGATGTGCATACACTGGTGATTATCTTGGACTTAGTTCTGCAATAATCCGCTAGAGATGCGGGCTTCAGATGGCAATTTCCAGTATGTACTGTGGACACGTTCTCATCCGCAACCTGATAAATAATCCTCGCATCAGGTACTTCGGTTGGATGTGACGTGCGAATTATCCATTATTTTGGCTACAATCTGGTCTTAGTGATCACTTGAAAACGTCCTCAACCGCATAACAAAGGATGAACAGTATCAACAGTTCAGCCTGAATTTCCTTACTGTGTCATTTTTATCCTCAAGCTGGTAATCAGAACATCACCTTCTCCCAGACATAACACAACGAGGCCAGCATTAGTCAAGAAGTTTGTTCTCGGAAGGCTTGCAGAATAATTAGTAAACCCGCCTCTTACACCTTGTCTCATCCACATTGACATTTTGATCATTTTGCGGGTTACATCTGTTGCTTGATGCAGCTCTGTGTGACAACTATATATAGTTACCATGGTGACCCTCAGCTATCGCATATTTTCCTCGATGTGTTCGTCTCAGCAGCATTACAACTGCTCCTCGTCGTACCTCAGAGTCGACCGTACCACCAAGTCCATAAAGCAGCCAATTGGTGCGTGTTTCTTCATTATTTTATGTACATGACTTTGAACTCATCACATACAGACACCAATCAGCTGGAGACAAGGTATGTCATGCCTTCTTCGCTCATCTCGCTCTTGTTTATTTCCTCTAGGAATTGAGTACTGTAGGACCTTCAAATATATGGCTATGAACAAATTTATGCGATATTTATGTATTCTCTACAGTCAGGAAATCACGACATTGATATTGACAATACGGATGGTGATAATCCCTTTAATGGAGCCAATGATATTCCTGAGGAGCAGCCTGACAGAGATGCGGTTGGAAGTGACGACACTGAACAGATGTGCGTAGATCTGTGTCTGGTAGCGACAATGAGAGAAATGCTGATCCCACATGGTCATTGTTCAATTCTGCGCTGGAGATTAGCCTGGACAACCTTCGGGAGTGCCAGGAAATCCTTGATTTTATCAAATCTGCATCCCTGGGTGATAGCTAGTGTGGTATGTTGGCAGACGACATCAAGAGTTTGTCAGAACCTACAATGGAACATCTTCTGAGTTGACTGCTGCCTCATCAGTTCCCGCTGAAGAACCGCATGTCAAAGCATCCTATAGAATGGCGATGGTCCATGAGACCTTGTTGCCAGCTGATTCCTCTCAGGTTTTGACTCGCTCTGACAAACCAAGGCAAAGAACTGCAACACACTGAAGATGGTCGAGTTCTGTCATGTGAAAGTCGAGCTGGTGTACTTATGCAATTGTCGTGCTTTATTTGGGACATGCTATAAAATTTGCATACGGCTGTTTCGTTCATACCTATTGTATGGAACCTGCATTAAAGAGCATATCTCACCAACTTTTGGGGCTTCAGAATAAGAGAAATGAGTAGAGAATCATTCCGCTCACCACGGTCCGATCAACCTAGCACTGATCGCTGTACCGGTCCTTTCTTGATCAGTGATCACCTTCAATGATGCTTACCACCATCCGCTCCCCAATACCTGTTCCGTGGGCATGAAAAGGTGTATATTTTATCATTCATTTACTTTAACTTCTTTTAGGACCATTCTACGCATCTGACGGCCCCAAGAGCCCCGGATAACGTTCATTTCATCCTCCTCACCCCCTCCAACAAGGCAACGCCGTGCACAGTCACAGTCTACCAACAATGCATCATCTGCCTTCGACAGCGGCGATGCTGACACACAACAACGCCCGCCAATGCCGCAAATACACCCCCCATCCCCATTCCGACCCACTCAGCAGCCAAAATCTGAAGAGGAACCTGACATCACATTGATCGTGCAAAGAAGTGATGGGGGACATGCATTCCGACAACACAGCTGTTTATGTCCAGACCCAGATTCTGGTACCGGTGCCACAGAGGTTCGTCAAACCAGCCATCTTCTGTCGTGTAGATGCTAACTGCTTCCCCAGATCGAAGTGTGGTGGTTCTTCAAGGTCTGCCTCTCGTACCTGCCTGTTCTCAATGACCTTTAGAACATCCAAGAGCACTATCATTGGAGCCTAATTCGTTCCAACACCTGACTTTGTCCAGGTTACCGATCTTTATCATTTGTGGAGGTCTTCTCTAAGGGTGCTTTTTTTGCCGGCATGGAAGATCTGACGAAGCTCAAGATCATTACTAGCGATGTGGGAGGAAAGCTTGTTAGCGCTAATGGGAATAGTTAGGGGTTCATGTTTTTAACAGATATCGTAAACTGACTGCATCGAACTCCAGGGTGTCTTCTCTGCTGCTTTCAGGAAGCTCGGGCAGGTGTTTGAATGGGGAGTGAGTGGAGCATGATCAAGGCATGTCCTGAACTGCAAGGAAGCATAATGTTCATTAATATGACTGCAGGATGGAGCCAAAATTCTTGGGTCCACACGAAGGTTTAGGGTTCTGGATTCCTTCGAACGTGGTTTTAGTAGTACTAGCGATCTTCGCAACTGTCGGATGCCAGGCCTGTACTAGCACTTGTATCCTTCATGTGATCATCTGCGGATGCACCAACACCCATTGAGTCAATCATACTCATTGCGTTGCACGAGTTGTGGTGTGTTGATGCTGGTGGCGAACACGAGTACTTGTATTATATACAGGTTTTTTTGTACAAAAAATAATGCATCGGACATTGACAGAGTATTCTAGTCTCAGAATCTACAGTCTACTAACTATAAGGTGTGTATCTCACCAGCACATTGGGAACTGAAGGAGCAGGCATGGATTGTTGTCTCCGAACCGAGAAGGTGCTGTCATAGTATACTCAGCATCAGCGATACTAGTACCATCGGAGCTCGCATCAGCACAGATTTTAAAAGGAGTCTTTCGACAGACCCACCGAAAGGACGTCGTCACTAGCGAAGTGGAGAGGGTGCTCTTCAGCGATGAAGCTAAGGCCTTAATATCAGAGTCTGCTGGAGGTCGCCGTCGACGTATTATTTCGTAGCGGACCGGAAAACCGTAGCCTCCTCGATGAAGGACTACAGCACCTGGACATGCACTGTATAATAAGAGTCTGCCTGATGCTTCGGGTCCGCCAACAGCACCGACTCCTCTGCTCAGTCATCTCCTCTGACCAGACACTAGCAATCCATCCATCCTCGCTGCAGCCAAATACATCAAGACAGTGTATTTGCAGAACTGAGAGGCCTAGGCAGGATCCTCTGACATGTTAGACACCGCTAAGGAACTCTTCCTTGCTAGCGAACGTACACATGATGATGAAGATTTCTTGCCATTCCTGAAGATCCGAGTCGGAGGTTAGTTTTTGGAACGATATCCGACCAGTTGTTGGCGACAATGGACTAGAAGAGTCGGGATAAGGATAGGTGTTGGTACAATGTTCAAAGTACATCTTTTGGGTCTGTTGCAAAAGCTTGGGACCTCCTCTCGCTGCAGGAAGGATAGCATCTGGGAACCGGTATGACAAGAGAGGATTGATCAGGTTATGGAAAGCGCCGCCTTTCTGGAACAATGATCATCTGTAGTACAAGCGACGTCGACTATGGTCACACGGTGTCAGATAGATTTACTCATAAAGCATCACAGACATAAGACTGGTATGAGAACAAAGAAATCGCTCATTTCTTTGTCCTATCCTGTTTCGTCCCCCATGGCCCCAGGGCGGTCTCTTGTGCAACCGTTTGCTATTGTTATACATATCTCCACCAAGAGCATCTGGACCAGAAATTCGACAATGCAGGTAGTCTGTGCACGTGGCCAGGGATTTCATAAAATCCCAATGCGGATGGAAGCTGGCACCATTTGTTCGTAATACTGGCGAGTGACTCTCGAGTACAACAATGGGCCTATAGAGGCCGATAAATCACTGGATGCACTCGCAGCAGGAAAGGTGGAGGCTCCAGGAGGGGATCGCGGTGCAGGGAAGATAGGGAGTTTTTGCACATAAAAATGTGACTGAATTAATGCATTTTATTGCCGAATTCATGAACGAGAGATTTCGGGAGAGGGAAATAAATATATGTCCTAGAGCAACATAGACAAGTTTGGTAGCAACTCTCGATAGACGCCAGAATGCCGTCGTCCCGCAAACAAATGTCTCCCAAAACCAGAGTGAGTTCCATTGACCTGCATACCACATTCACCACTACCACTACAATACGCGCCTAGGATCGATACCTGATGATCTGAGCAAGGATTTACTCGACTTCAAACCCAGGGGGAGCTTTTGTTCCTGTGCTCACGCACATCCGGTCCAACAACCGCTTCCCATTCATTGAGGGTGTATTCTCTGGGATGGATATGCAGCCCTTCATCCATGATAAGGTCATCGAGGTTTCAGAGGGACACCGGCTCCACCGATTTCACGTCTTCTTGAAAAACCATTGCCATCTTCCCACCATGGACATCGGTGGAAAAAGCTGGCACGGCGATATCGTTGTGATGCGCATAGGTGTTGCTGAGGGTATGTATGTATCAAACATGCAGTCAAAGAACAGATACCTGTCAGATTGGATGATAAAGAAGTAAGTTTTGCTGATTCCATTGTCAAGAGAGTGGGCATGGGGACTCACATATGATGCAGATTTGTAGGGTGCTCTAGGCAGGGTCGCCCACTGCGCATGCCCAAGACACTCTCATTTTGCAAAGAATAGCCGTAGTCAGAGAGAGTTAGCTGTAGATTGATCTTTAGAGAATGGCGAACCAGGTTCCCAGGATAAACCCCGTGGAGCCATGAAGCGACCCAAGTACTGAGTGAGGAAGCAAGGTGGCACCAGCAGTGGGTAGACGAGACTGGTGCCAAACAATCTGCAGCCAAACAGTGAGTCCGCCTGCCATAGCAGCCGTACTACCTTCCTTTCTTTTACTCTTACTTGCAGCACTCACTTCACCTCTATGGCCGGCAGCTCAGGGTTTACCCAGGCTACCTCTATGGCAGCAGGATTCAATTAAACTTTCATGGATTTATCCTAGGAGCTGGACCAACGTTTTTTTTATCATCCGTTTCTGGTACACATCCCTACTACGGGAACTCGTTACCCGATGTCAAGCTTAAATCTCATCTGAATCCATGATCTCGTCGTCGTTGTCTTCATCAGTGCTCTGCAGTCAAGATTGTTAACACAAGTGGAAGATTTGAAGGGAAGCATGAACCTGCTGATGCATGCCACTACCGCTGGCGATTGCAGGGGTTGCTGCTGCTGCATGCGCCCTTTCCGACGTGTACTTGAGCCTCAGTTTGATGAGGTCGTTGATGGGCCACATCGCTTTGTACTTGCAGAGGATGGGGAATGCAATGGTGGCCTGAGGAACATCAGTAGTGGCAGCATCAGATAGTGATTGTTTACGGACAGCCCGGTGGATGCTGTTGATCTCGCGGTGGTGTCTGTTCTTGTTTGATGCGAATGAGACGGTCATGTCAAGGCTATCCTCGACCTTCTTGTTCACGAAATTCTTTGCAATCAAGTAAGTTTTCATTTGCTTGTAAGGCTGCAGTAGAACTTACCCGAATATTATCCAGTTCGTCGTCGAGCCGGAGGTCGGCCAAGGAATATGCTTTGTGGATTTCTCCCTTTGGTTTTGGGATCTTTCCATCAGCATTGGCACGGATGGCGATGATGGGTTGGGATGAAAGGATCTGTCTCGGCGCCGCTGTTTCTGAGGTGGTGGGTTCTCTTTGATGCTCTCCTTGAAAGTATCCAAATACAACATCCCAGCCCATCCACTGGGTGATTGGAACGCCGCTTGCGGTGAACGGCGAGAAAGAAGATCTTTGGGTGATTGCTGGTGGGGGGATTCTGACTCGAGTGCGCATCGCTGTAGGAGATCTGTATGGAAATGAAACATGATAGTATTCCGCCTCTTATGCTCTTGTCCGAATCCAATCCTCTTGACGAGGAAACCCGTATAATCGACCACCTCTTCATCCGCCTTGGGAGGCACTCATTTCCTTTTCCCCATCCAGCCTCCCTCGTTTGCTTTTACCTGCTGACAACCTTCATCCTGTTTGGTTTGCCCTTATTTTTCGGGTGATACGCCCAATCACGAGATATTTATGCTTTATTTATTATTTTCCCCCATGCACACAGTCGTTTGACCCTGACCTACACCCAGAACTTCTAATTCCTCTCTGTCTGAGTGTGTCTCATGCACCCTGTTAATGCCTTTATTCATTGTTCCTTCACGCTATATGACCTTGTGCAGCCTCGCAAGGACAACAATGTGACCCTCCGTGACAAATGTATTTGGAGGATAATACCCCCTCGATGATTTCTGACCCGACATCTTCTGTCGTGTTTGCCTTCAATGTGATAGGAACCCATACAATGCACCCTGCAATGGCCTCATTGTTCATTCAAGACACAAGACCTGGTTCATCGTTGGATTGGTACACAATAAACCTCACCTTCAAGGCGAAGACAATTAGTGAATGAAGTACTTATGTCAGGGAATATCCTTGAGTCACATCAATCAAACAAACTCCCACATCCTTTTCTGCATTGCATTCACTGCAACTGGAGCTCTCATGTATGCAACCGCAATGTTTAAGCTATTCCTTGGGCTTTGCTTTCGCCGACAGGACATAGGTTATGTCTCAAGGTGTTCTATATATCATCCTTAATTTCACACAGAGATATCACCTTGTTGCCCGTTTGCATGGGCACCGAGGGGCCATCAACACGCTCGCCTTCACGCCAAATGGGCAAATCCTTGCTAGTGGGAGTATGCACTTTCATTACCCACACTTCGAAGATGCTAATGTTACATAACAAGGTGATGATGAAACCGTGAAACTCTGGTCGACGGAGAAAGCTATATGCTTGCAGACCTTGGTAAACGAAGGGCAAGGCTGGGGTCAAATCACTGCAATGGCATTCATAGGCTCTGACGGAGAGTGGTTAATCTTCGGTGCTGGTCGGGGTCTTGTATGCATCTATGGGAGAGCCCCAGGCGGGGTATGTCACTCCCTTGCTGCAAATTTGAAGAAACTCAAGGAAATTTGTAGCTCTACCGTGAAATGGCCGCTGTTCCGGGTACCTCTGCCTCCAGTGACCCTGTTGAATCGCTGGCGACCACGCAATGCAGAGGCTTGCGGTGACCAGCCACTTCGGTGAAATCTGAGCCTACCGCATTGAATTACAAAGTCATTACATCATAGGGTTTGGAGAATATTCACTTATTAGTCCTATGCAGATTTCAAGGCTACCTTCCGTCAGGAATGGTCGCGGAACAACGTGGCGATGATTCCCCGCTCATCGGCATTTGTTAATCTAGGAAGAGACCTTTTAATCTTTGGTCTAAATACAGGAGATGTGTATGCGACAAGGCCCACTTCGATAAAACCAAACTAATCCAAGTTTTTAGTACAACATTATCCTCCGGCAAAGGAGAGATGGTGTCAAGGCACCAATTAGACTGCCCAATGTGAGCCTGAATTTGTTGCAACCCTCTGGAAGTTTCTGACGTAGTGATACCAGAGGCTCTGCAGTCATCAACAGCACAGCAACGCTCTTTCTTCTGCACAATATAGGCACAGGATTCGCCCTCTACAACCTCGCCACTGCATCCTTGGTGCAGACAATACCTGTCAATTCCGCTATGCCCATTGTGACTGATATCAAGTTTGGCGAAAACAGCGCCATAGCCACTGCAGGCGGTGCGGCAAGCAAAGCCTATGTTATACACTTGGAAAGCGGCCGCATTGTCCAACGACTTAACCATGGCAGAGGTGTTCTTCCATTACATGATATCTTGCTTTCAAGACTGACTGTATGAAATCAGGGCCAGTTCAAGCCCTGGATGTAAGTTTTTACCTCCGCCTTCAATGCAGCACTCTATATCTCTGTTTCAGACAGCGTGCATGGGAGACTGCCATCTCATTGTCTGTGGGTCATCCGATGATTTCCCAGACATAACACTATGGGCAAAACCTGTAGGTCTATTGTTGTTACTTGCACGTGGAGGTTACATGATTTCCAGATGAAGCTGTCTATGCACCGCCGCTGGGCCGGTTCTGTATTTGAAAACCCGCTCCTCTGGCTTTGCATCTTTGTCCTCTTTGTCCTCGCGTATCAAATGCGCGGGGCATGGGCATTGTTTCTCAATAAGGTGAGGGTCAAGATGCAGGAGAAAGTGATTGGTACTAATCTTTCCAAGGAAACAACATTTGTAGTGCGCAAGGTCGACATCTCTGATCAAGCCACTCATAAGGATGTCCAAGGGTCATCTGTTCCTGGCATTCTTTACGATGATGACCTCTTCCAAGAGGGCGATGAGCCGTTCCACTTCAAGAAATGGATCTTGAAGGGGCGGGCCCTGGAAAGTCAATGGAAGGCAAGATCTGTTGGAGTTGTGGAGGAAGGCGAGGATGGTATTCCTCCGAACATCATCGAGTGGGCCAGAAAGGTGGGGGGGAGGAAGGCACAGGTCAAAAAGGTGGGCAATGATGGAGTGGCTGAAGTTCAAGAGCGAGTTGTCGATGTAATTTGGTTGTAGGTGACCGTTCATCATAATCTGGAATTACCGCAAATCCTGGCTGTGGGCATAAAACAATTATTGTACATATTAGATTACCTTGCTGGTAACCAAGGTCTACTGTCTGCCCGACCCGAAACTTCCCAGCTATATTTACTCCCGAAATCTGCTAATTGCAAATGTTCATTTGTATCTGTTTGTTCACCTCGTCAACTCCCTCTTTTCCTGCTCGAAATCTGCCAATATGAAATTCTTATTTGAACCATCCCCACTTCCATCTCAGGCCATTCACAAAACTTTCCGGCACGTCCTGTGGGTACTGGCTGCAAACGATGGAACACCACCACCAATGTTATAAGATATCAAAACACACAATATACCTGGAGGATAGCCGCCTATACCACGATATCAATGAGCAGTTTGTGTAGACTAAATAAAGGGCTTTGGCAGCTCCTCGGGTGGCTTACTACCTTCAAGAAATATAAATATGTGTCTCCTTCGTCTTCTCAACTCCCATTGCGTCAATTTGGACCTAGGTTAGCCTCGGTCCTGTTCCGTGTTCATCACCTTCTCATTTCTTCACTACAGATTGACAATTCTGCTTAAAACAGGGGCTTCTACTGTCTTCGCACCGCGCAAGTTGTTAGACTGTATCAACTATGTGAAGAATCAGATGTACACCTCTCAGGCCTTGTATGCTCGCATTTCCCAGTCTACTTGAGGCGCTCGATATTCCGGAGGAAGCCGATCCGGTAGCTACAAACAGCTACAGCCCCACCCTGTACATGTATGGAAAATCAGAGCGGATCACGATGAATACATTTCTCTTATCCTCGCACAACTGAAGAATCCCGGCTTCCCCATCAATAGCATGCAAATCTAGGACCAAAACTGGCTCGAGGCGAGGAACCCTCCCATCTTGATCACCACAGTCTCTTCATTTCCCAACATCTGCGTCCTGGATTTTCACAACGTCGAGTGCAGCAAAGATCAGTTTATCTCCATCCTTAGGTCTTACCCTGACCTTGCGAATCTGGAGACCCAGGATGTCAGTATTCGAGCATACGTGTTGGGCAGCAGCGCACATGCACTGTGCAGACTCAGTGGAAGCCACTTCCATTGGTGCCAGCCAGATTCACGATGCACAGCAGGAGTCGCATATTCAGCAAATCTCTATATATGTTAATACTACCACCGGATGTATTTTCCTCGCATCTTTTCACGAGTCGCTGCTCCCCAGTTACATCGCGCAACCTGACCAAGCTCACTCTCTGGCACCACTCAAATGTAATATGCAATAACAACCACTTCGTTCGCCGGGACTTTCCTGCTTTATCAGACTGTGTCCCAACCTCCAGGAGATTGACATGGGAGTCAACGGCAGTGACAATGGATGAAGATGCCGTACGAGCATGTATCCATAGTTATCACTTCGAAAGACAATATCGTCGTCATCAGATGTGGTATTTGCGTAGCACAGAGAACGACCTCGTCACTACGGTGGAAAAAGCTGGCACGGCGATATCGTTGTGATGTGCATAGGTGTTGCTGAGGGTATGTATGTATCAAACATGCAGTCAAAGAACAGATACCTGTCAGATTGGATGATAAAGAAGTAAGTTTTGCTGATTCCATTGTCAAGAGAGCGGGCGTGGGGACTCACGTATGATGCAGATTTGTAGGGTGCTCTAGGCAGGGTCACCCACTGCGCATGCCCAAGACGCTCTCATTTTGCAAAGAATAGCCGTAGTCAGAGAGAGTTAGCTGTAGATTGATCTTTAGAGAATGGCGAACCAGGTTCCCAGGGTAAACCCTGTGGAGCCATGAAGTGACCCAAGTACTGAGTGAGGAAGCAAGGTGGCACCAGCAGTGGGTAGACGAGACTGGTGCCAAACAATCTGCAGCCAAACAGTGAGTCCGCCTGCCGTAGCAGCCATACTACCTTCCTTTCTTTTACTCTTACTTGCAGTGCTCACTTCACCTCTATGGCCGGCAGCTCAGGGTTTACTCAGGCTACTTCTATAGCAGCAAGATCCTGTTGCACTCTCATGATGTGCTTCTGGAGGCCCATGAACGTTGCAGTCAAAGTTCTGGGATGTGAATACTTTATTGTCTACGAGCTCAACTTAGAGGCGGTCAACGAGTTTGAGATGGCAGCAGCCAGAGAACCTGAAAGCCTGGTTGAGATCATGAACCACAAAGAGGGTCAAATCTGACGTACCCTAAATACTCTCCATCGTTTCCACCGATTGCTTTTTGTCACCTTCTCGTTACTAAAATTCAGCTGCAGGCTTGTTACACTACCCGGGAGATATTTTCACATTGGTTAAAGGGATTCAAGTGACGATGGCTCTTCAAGTGAAAGAGAGGCTCGGCACACTTTTGTCTGAAACTTCCATTTCCGCTCCATGCTATGCCTTGTTTCCTGCCCTCGCATCTCCCACCTACGATTCTTCACATTTATCTTCAGCTCCACATTCACTGCTTCGCTGACACAGCCATATTCGACCTTCGCCTTCTTAACTACTTCCCCAATCTCCACATCGGCGTGACCGGCTGTCTGCTACGTATCCAACCTCAACACCACCGAGCTCAAGCACATGTCAGCCAGGGATAACAAACAGATTCTACTAGAGACTGACATGCCCTACATGGTCCCAGTGAACGTGTTTGGCACATTAGCCGAAGACTTCCATCACATTCACTGATGATGTCCTGGACAGCAGAATTCGTCACGGGCATCTTGGGCAATGGATGGGATAAGGAGAGTGTTGGATGGCAAAGGAGGATGCCAAGAGGGTATATGAGGTGTAAGAGCCGTGTAAGGGTGGCCGGCGACCACTCATGATGCCGTGTTTGCCTATCAATGACACTGGCAAGCGCATCAGAAGAGGAAATGATAGCTCAAGCTTCAAGATGGTATCTATCACCTCGTCACCCTGCCTCATTTTCTTCTGACCTCATTGCACTGGGTGCATCTATTATGTTGTTGAACGTCTGTTCCGTCGATAGAGGTGTTTACGAAAATTCATTTGACAATTTGGCGCCGAGCGCTGCCACCGAGAGACTCAAAAATCAGGCCGAGGCTGTAGCTCTCGCAGACAAAAAACGCATGGCTGAGATGGTACATCGGTCAAGTGAAAAAATCCAGCTCATAAGAGATACACACGCAATGAATCCATGAGCATTACTCAAACGCACTATATTTCAACAACGAGAATAATGTTCAGGGCTGAAACTGACACGTCAAGGATAGCCTCATTGACAAAAGATGAATACTCACCGTTCTGTTTGCCACCGACCACAATAAGAGTATCAAAGAGGTTCAACATCGAGTTGCCACTGGTACATTCCTGACTCCCAATGATTTCGGCCCAAAGGAACCTTGACGGAAATGGTTCGCGGAGCTGTAAACATTTCCTTGAACACGTTTCTGTCTGCTGGAAATCAGATTTT
Organism: Desarmillaria tabescens; assembly: GCF_030435595.1. Classification (NCBI taxonomy): domain Eukaryota; kingdom Fungi; phylum Basidiomycota; class Agaricomycetes; order Agaricales; family Physalacriaceae; genus Desarmillaria; species Desarmillaria tabescens. The sequence goes on along the minus strand of NW_026848391.1, from coordinate 138,827 downwards.
GGCAGGGAGAATTCTGTTTCTGGCTGGACAGAAACTGTATAAAGAGATTTTTTCAGTGCCACTACCCCTTTCCTCTGTGCAGAAACTCAGGCATGTCAGGAGTGGTACTGTCGACAGGATCTCCGGTTCATTTTTGCAGAATGATGCAGTCATCATCCTCATATGACTACCACATCGGTCCGTGGGCTCCGAATTACTTACGATAATCCACGACTCATGCTCTACGACAATGTTTAGTACATCTTATCCCTGACATTGCTGGATTTGTCGGTTTGGGTCTGCGGCAGAACATGCAGTTGATATAGTGGTGTATCCTGCATTGCCCAATGGTGGGATCGGTGCATATCACTATGTTTACTCACCTCAGACTTTAGCTTACTGCCCTATGTCCGTAGCGTCCTCTAAGGCCCAATAAGGTCAATACTCGTCGACTTCAATGGTGACAATGTGCAAGGTTCCTAGCAGAGTTGGGAGCCTTCACAAAGACTGGGAATCCGAGGCGAGAAGTGGGAATGCCGCTATGGGAAGAAGAACCAGAGCTGCATGAACAAGAAGGACAAGAAGACGATGGATAGAACTGTCAAAGCGTCACCTGAGCCTGTGACAGGCCATCCCCCCTTATTTATTTATTTCTCCTTTCTGTAGATACAGATTTCATACAACTGAACACCAAACGAGATCGCAAAAGATACATAGAATTTCACCTTATAGTTACACAATCCATAGAGCAGAACAGTAAACAAGCATCACAATGAGTGATGGTATAGATGTACATAGCTGTAGTAGACTTAGTATACTATACCCCCGCATCTTCGCCCACCACGAGGCGTGTTGCGGGTCACCAATCCAGATTATCATCATCATCATCATCATCGATGGTGACAATGTCCTTGATGCTTGCCTTTTTATCCTTCTTGATTTGTTCCTCTTGAACGTAACCCTAACTCTCTCTTGCATCGCCCACGCTGCGTCTACTTGCCTGATGCTGTCTCAACTGACCCCAGCCTCCTCAGCGGCTTCGACGCTCTCACATGAGCGTGCTCTTTTTCGACTCGATTGCGTTCGTTCGACCTCTGAACACGAATGCGACACTACCAGCACCTACACCGGCCACTACTCCCAGTGGGGCATCAATACTAGGTTCTCGCTACCTACTCAACCCAACTACTGTACCATCCAAGGTTCAGTGTTGCAGCGCACCTTCGCAGGACCACCACCGTTTCTATCTGAGCTGCTGAGATGCATCAAATAAAGAGATTGGGGATAAATTGGCTTGACGTCGCCGACATCGTAAGAGGGAGGCTCATGGTAAGTATTCTCATATTTCTTCTGCACCTGCTCACTCTTCAGGTGACCTAGATGCCTGTTTTCCCTCCTTGCTGTCCCTTGATATGCCCATATACTAGCTTCCCTGAGCCATACCAGTGCACAGGCCCTCCACGCTCCGTGAAGCGATTCTTCACTGCCGCACTCGCCTCCAGAGCTCTCCTGTGGCCATTCACCTCACATGAGGCTCACTTCACCCTCTCACCTCCTGAACCGCATCTTCCTACTACCCAGCCCTGAGACAACCCATGCCATGGATGGATGCCACTCCACTTCGCGAAGCAACACCTTCACCTTCATCTTTGCCTTCACTTCGAGGACTCTTTCATGCCCTGTATGCCTCGTCTAAGGCTCGTACTTTCTCCCTGATACCTACAACCTGTTATGCCACTGCCCTGGCCATTCTAGCCCATTGCCAAGCGCCCTTCTGCCCACAAAGCGACCTCTTCACTGCATTCCCCTGCAGAGCTCCCTCGTGTCCCATCTACCCTGTCTAAAGCTTGTATCTCCAGATGGCAAGATGTCTATACTTGATCATCAGGTTCCCTTACTGCCACCGGGTCTTGCTTGCATCCCTCGGAACACACTACTTAATTATCCTTGCTCCCAAAAGTGGAGGCCCACCAGTCAAGTGTCATGTTCATCTCGAAGTTGCCGGTGATGAGGATGCAAAAATGGACATGATGGATGGTGTTGCCCAGGTAGAGTGGCTCGAGAGGACTAACCATACATGAAAGGAAGATTTGATTAGAGCGCAGGAGAATGTCACGACACATGGACTTGCCTTTATTGACTGTCCATGCAGAGACTGTAAAAGCAAGTCCCATGCTCGTCTGCACGAATGTCGAACACCGTCCTAAGCACATACGTCGTTTGTCACTCTACTTGTTCTCACTCATATTTTACAGAGTGTACCATGAGCTTCGTGCTAGATCCACTTTCGAAAGCTCCGACCTCGCTGTCGCCTTCAAACACTGGTACATGGTCCAACACCACCAAATTCCTTGTCAAACGGAAGATACCTCAATATTCGCTGTAAGTTACATGTTTGGCGAGGAGGGGTATGATGTCATTGAGGTCTTTGGGAAATGTAGCACTAAAGTAGATGTTCGCAAGCATGTGTTGCGAAAATGTGGTATGTCCTTGCCACGCCTATGACCGCCTTTTTACTAATCATTGAGTACACTGTCAAGTGTCAAGATTCAATTTCAGGCTTCAAGACTTCAAGACTCATAGCACGCGTATTCTCAGACAACGACCTTCGCCCTGCCACAACCTATCGATGTCCGACGAGCAAGGACATGGCATCTTGAATGTGGTGCTATTCTATTCTATTTCTGTGGAACTCGGGTGGAGGGTGCACAGGTGCAATGTACGTACTTCTCATGTCGGCGACCACTTTCGTATCTGATTTTTGCATCCAGACTTGGGACGGTCGGATGTACCCCCAGAGCATTCTTGGTGATGATGTTTGTGCTGCTGCAATGCACCGGGGTCTGGCAGGTGTTCTGCTATCGTGAGTAGACGTTTCTGGTTTTAAGTTTCAACTTTCTTCTAAGCTAAGGACCGCCATGTAGGATTGCTGCTGTAAATTTGTTGACAACCAACTAATAATCGACTTAGATCAGGCTAGGATCACCACTCACACTTCGGTGGATGAAACTCTAGCTGGTCAAAGGCGAGGTCAAAGCGGATTGCGGGCACATAGTCACGAAGAACGGAGTTTCGAGTTGGGTAGATTAAACCTTAGCCGAAGCTGGGGTTCAGGCCAGCTGAGGCTCTACTTAAATACAAGTGGATACGCTAATAATAGTACTGTGAGAAATGATCCGTAGGGATCGCATATGGGTAATCAAGCTGAGTAAGACGAAGAAAAATGAATAAATTGTAACATTACCCCCTCTCTAAGACTCGTTCGTCCCGAATGAGTCATCAGACTCCTCTTGTGTGGTCTCATACGACCAGATGTCTGAGGCACGCTCGTCATCGTTCCAATTTTCCATCACCTTTTGAAGGAAATCTATGTCGGACGCGTCTGCCTCTCCTACTATATTAATCTCCTTGGAGTGAGCTACTGCGGAGCATTGGGAGGAGAAAACTGTTTCAACGTCTGTGAGGCAGGGGGTATCCGGTTCATGGTACTTGTAGATGTTATTAGGTGGTATTTTATGATCAATGCCAACCGTCTTTCCTTTATCGTTGACCGTCCACGTAACCTTTTGGATGTGCGCTTCATACTCGTTGACGAGTTCTTCAGCATTAGCCATGTTTGAACGTTTTACCCAGGAGTTTTCCTCCATCGGGTATCCTTTCCACTTCACCAAGTACTCGGTGATGGTTTGGCGGGTTCGTCCACGGCCCACGATTTTATCTCGTTCTGCGACGATCTCCTCAATCTCGTACTCCTCTTCATCTTCGACAAGTTCTGGAGGTGGTCTTTCGGGGCGAGGTTGATTTGGGAACTCCAGGGCATGGTAGGGGCTTAGGAGTGATTCGTTAAATCGGTTATGAATTTTCCAGCCTGCAGGAAGTTTGAGTTCGTAGGCTGAAGCCCCCTTTTTGGCTACAACAACAAAAGGGCCTACCTGTCGGTCACCCAGTTTTTTGGTAGGTCGGGGTAGGTTTAGGTTGGTGGAGTCCAGCCATACCTTATCGCCTGTCTGGTACTCGATGGCCGTTCCCTTATGTTTGTCATAAGCCTTTTTCATCGACTCGGCCGCTCACTCTAAAGATTCTTTTGCCCTCTCCTGCGCCTCCTTGATTCCTTGGACCAGTTTAGATGTGGCGGGAACGACGTCGGGTCGCTGGGCTGTTTTAAGAACTTGTCCATCCCTTCCGAAGACTACCTTGTAGGGGGAAAACCCGGTGGCTGAGTGTTTTCGGTTATTGTGCATGAATGCAGCGAGTGGCAACCAATCACTCCAGTCGTCTTGTCGATAATTGACGAACATTTTAAGGTATTTTTCGATTTCCTGGTTGACCCGTTCCGTCTGGCCATCCGTCTGGGGGTGGTAGGCAGTGGAAGGATTCCCTTCAACCTGTATCAACTTGTAGAACTCCTTCATGAATTTAGAAACGAATATGGCCCCTCGGTCCGAGATGACCTTTTCGGGCATCACTCCGTAGGGTACATAGACGTGGTCTCTGAGAATTTTGGCGAAGCCCAATGATGTGAGTTCTTCGGTACATGCGATTGGAATGATTGTTTTAGAAAATTGATCGACAATTACTAGGACGGAGTCAAATCCCCTAGAGTCAGGGAGTTTGGTGATCATATCAACCGATATGTGGGTCCATGGGCGATCTGGTATTTCGTTAGGGTGGAGAGGCGCTCGTTTGGGGCGGCGGTCCGCTTTAGTTCACTGGCAGACTTCGCATCCTTTTATGTACGCCTCCACTTCCCGATGCATGCGGGGCCACCAATAGTCCCGAAGGACAAGTTCCGTTGTCTTTTCCACTCCGGGGTGTCCTGCAGTGATGTGATCATGTCAGAGGGCTATGATCTTTCCTCGTAGTCTCTGGTCCACTGGAATGTAGATACGCCCATCGTACCAGAGTAGATCCTGGTCCTTAGAGATCCCTTTCTCGTGGTTAAGAGAGTCAGAGATCCCTCGGTCCCAAAGGCGAAGGTTGTGGGTGGCTAATTTGATCTCTTCATGTAACTCCTCCTGTGTCAGCATGATCAGAGCCCTGAAGTGATCGGCTTTTAGCATGACCACATCCCGATTGTCCTCTTTCCCCTGGTTATGATCGGCTCGTCGAGATAAGAGGTCAGCTTTACGGTTCTGGGCCCCCGGTTTGTGATGAAGAGTGAATTGGTACTCCGCTAGTTCCATTACCCATCGAGCTTGTCGTCGATTGAGTTTTTGGGGTTTACGGAAGTACTGGAGGTTGGAGTGGTCCGTCCAGATTTCGAAATCTTCTCGGGTGCCCATAAGGTATTGGCGCCACTCTTCTAAGGCGATCATGATAGCGAGGAGTTCTTTGTCATAGATTTCATAATTTCGCTCTGTCGTGGTCAGCGCTTTCGAGAGAAAGGCGACTGGGCGCCATTTTCCGTCTTGCCACTGTGATAGTACAGCTCCTATTGCCCCTTCACTGGAGTCCGCCTCGACCTGATATTTTCCCTCGTCCAGTGGTATGGCCAATACCACGTCTTCCCGGAACAACTCTTTGAGTTTGTCGAAGGCCTCCTGCTGGGCCTTCCCCCAGTTCCAGTCGGTCTTGCCCATGAGCATCGTTAATGGCCTGACATGCTTACTATAGTCACGGATGAATCATCGATAAAAGTTGCAGAAACCTAAAAAGGATTGTAGCTCCTGCTTCTTACATGGTACCGGCCAATCCAATAGGCCTGCGATTTTTACAGGGTCCATGCGGATCCTTCCCTCACTAATGAGTACTCCCAAGTACTCGGTTTCTTCCACTTCAAACTCGCACTTCTCGGCCTTCAAGAACAGATTGTTGTCTTGAAGTATTTGGAGCACCTTCCGGACGATACGTCGGTGATCCTTTTTGGTCCGAGATGCAATGAGTATATCGTCCAAGTATACCGATACTTCTCCGGCTGCGATGAGATCTTTGAAGATGTCGTTCATCATCCATTGGAAGGTGGCAGGAGAGTTGGTGAGTCCGAAGAACATTACCAGAGGTTCGTAAAGGCCACGATTAGTCCGAAAAGCGGCCTTCCATTCGTCCCCCTGCTTGATCCTAACATTATTGTACCCCCATCGTACGTCCAATTTAGTGAAGTATTTGGCCTTCTTCAGCCGATCCATTAGTTCCCCAATGAGTGGTAGTGGGTATCGGTTTTTGATAGTCATCTCATTGAGCTTGCGATAGTCCTGTACCGGGTGAAGTTTTCCATCCTTCTTCTTAACGAAAAAGAATGGCGATGCCATAGGAGACTTTGAGGCTTGAATGCGACCGGTGGAGAGGTTCTCGTCGAGAAACTTGTCCAACTCTTCCTGCTCCGCAGAGTTAAGAGGGTAGACTTTACAGTCTAGATTGGTGTTGGCATTAGGAATTAACTCGATGGCGTGATCCCAAGGTTTACGTGGAGGTAGCTCATCGAAGTTTTCCTTGTCGAAAATGTCTTTGAACTCTCTGTACTCCTCCGGTACTATTTCCTCAAAGGACTTAGCCGTCTTGTTAGCGTTAGCCCGGGCAGCCAGTTCATTGGCTTTGGTGCCCATGGCGCGAACATGGAAGGCCTCCTCGAAGTCTATTACCAAAATGGTATCCCCTTCTTCGTACTCGTCCCAACGGGCAGACGGGTCCGTATCGGGGAGGGAGAAAGGGATCTTTCGACAGGTACAGCGGGCTAGGGTGACCGCCCCGGTGTTCCAATCGATTAATGGGTTGTGCCTTTGAAGCCAGTCATGCCCCAGGAATAGGGGCATGGTTCCCAATTCTACTACAGCTAGTTCGATTCGTTCCACGTGGTCCCCAATCCGTAGTCGTACCTCGGCATACTCGGTGATGTCACCACCCTTGTTTCTGGTGCCATCGGCATTGTACACTGGGACTGAACGGGCCACCTTCTTAAGGTTGATCGCATGGGTGCGAGCCCAGGTCCGGTCTATGGAACTGCCCGTGGCTCCACTGTCCACTAGGGCCTTTACCGTGTGTACTTCTCGAGTGTCCAGCGTTTCCAATTGGACGTTAATGGATACATTGCGTCCTTTCCTTCCCCGTATGTACATAGGCGGCTTCTTCAAGTCTTCCATCCACTCCCATCTATTCCTGGCCTTGGTGGCCGTCTCCGCTTGTTCCTTCAAGGAATCCCAGAGCTCTATGGTCACTTCCCCTGCTCTACGCGGGTGTACCCATCGCTTTAGGGTGGCGAAGGCGGTGGGTTCGTCTTTTGCGAGACGGAGGGCCCGTCGGGTCCAGAGCGCTCCAAAAGGCTCGTAGTACATGTCGAGGACCGCCCTCTTAGTCTCAGGTGTCCGTTCGGGCTCAGGGGTCACAGAAGACATCCCTTTAGGTTTGGTGATCAGGATATCGGATCGTAGGTGCGCTTCTTCGTCTTCGACTTCTTCTACCGAAATGGGGGGGTTCTTGCCTCGAGGTGGCAGTTGGTCACCGGGCCGGTTGATAAGGCCCCTCGGCGGCATTTGGTCACCTTCCGTCGAGTCGGTGGAGGAGGGCTCGCTGCCCTGTGTTCGGCCCTGGCCGGGGGTGCTTGTGCTCGGCGTTGTAACCTCCACTGTTATCCTATACTTATCCTCATTCCTAACCCCAGCGGTACTCCCGGAGGCTCTAGGCAGTCGCACACATATCGGCTTGCCAAGGGGGTCAGCATCGTTTGCGGATAAGGCCGCTACTGAATGTAGGTGGTCCCCTTGGTTCCCGGCCTCAGCTGCTTTACCACCACTAATGGGAGAGACAACCTGTAGGAGAGGCTCGTCCATTGAAGCGGTCGGCCGGTTCTCCCTGCCGGGGTGACGACCACCACGTCTGGCGTCCATCTTATCTTGACCTGAGGCGCTTGCTGGGTGCTCCAGCGTTTTCCCCGTTCGGTCAAGTGGGGGTGTCAGAGGTGGACCGGCCCCTAGGGGTTCAATGCTAGATGCGGGCTGCATGGAGTGGCGGGAATCCCCTCCTACGCCGTTGGTGTTTCGCGATTCTTCATCCTTAGTTTCTTCGATTGGTAACACGGCAAAAAAGTTGGTATATTGTTCATAGGGAGTACCTACATACGTAGTATAAGTCCGGCTAGAAGTACATGAGTGTGCACCAGTAGAAACTAAGTCCTTTGCCGACGCCGTCGAATCGCTTACTTCAACGCCGGCTTGTCTTTTGACGACTTCTCCTCCTTGACCTCCTCAACTTTCGTATCTTTTCCCAACTCTTCCTTTTCGGCTTCAGCGAGCAGTTGGCAGAGGCGTTGGACGTTGGGCTTTTTTTGAGGTGGGAGTTTAACGGGGAGCCACTTCGACTTGTCGGTGGGACACTTGTGATCCTGGCTCCACCCGGTATTTCCACACTTGAAGCATCGCTTGTCGGACCAAAGTTTATCGATCTCCATAGGCTGCCCTGCCCCTCCGTAAGTGGTTCCCGTGGCGTCCTTCTTGTCGCCACCTGACCTGCTTCCCTTCGACTGATTTTGATTGCCTCGACCCGAACTTCCTTGGTTCGAGGAGGACTTACTGCCCAAGCCCTGGGCGACGTCATATTGATAGTTGGCGTCGATCCTAAGGACCCGCGCCTTCCACTGTGCATAGGTTGTGGGGTGTTCATTGTCCCCATGCATAACCGTTTTGCGTACTGTTGGCCTAATCGCCGCTTCTACGGTTTCGAACATCTGCTTCTCGTCTCCGAACTCTTCGCACTTGTGAGCCAGCCACTCGAACTTCGTGAAGAATTCTATCGCGGATTTGAAGTCAGATTGTCGAACCTTCTTCCATTCTGCCTTCCAAATCGTCAACTCCGCTACTTCTCAGAATTGCACTGTTAGGTCATGTGAAAATTCGTCCCAGGTGGGGAACCGCCAATGGCCATGAGGATCCCGATAGCGGTAGTATTGGTCTACCCACCACTGTTGTGCCTCGCCCCGTAAATACCCCTGCACGAAGGTAATACGATAGGGGTTCTGTCCTTCTTCGTTCATCGTGTAGTACATGGGGAAGACCTGGAAATAGACTTCACAATGATGAAGGAATCGGGTTATGTCCGATGAAACCCCCATGAAGTACTCAGGCTGCGTGATAAGTTTTGGTTTCACATCATTCCAGGGGTTATTCGCCACTCCTGGAGCCAGTTGCCATGGAGGAATGGGGTCCGGAGGCGGCGGCAGGACAGGCGGGATTGGAGCGTTAGGTGGTCAGGAGAGGGAGCGTAAATGCGGATTAAGGCCAGGGGGAGGATACCCTTCAGGGTACCAGGGCAGAGGCGCGGATGGCGGCTGCTTCGGGACGGTGGATTCTTTTCCCTTCTTGGAGGACCCCGCACCGGGATCATCCCAGGTGTCATCTGGATCCTCTGGTCCTGCACCTGCCCAGAACTCCTCAGTTTCGAGTGGGTTGGGCATGGGTTGCGGCCTTCGGTAGGGTTCGCAGCCGGGCTTGATAGCCTCGGGGTGTACTTGGTTCCACACAAGGGCCGCTCGGTGCCACGTTTCTACTTCGAGGATATTTTTCATGAGGTAGACGTCCCCCATGTATTTGGCATGTCGATAGTCCTCCCCAGCCTCTGTAAGGAGCCACTGGGAGTCCTGCTCCATGTCCTCCATCATTATTTCATAGAGTCCATGCCACGGCAGAATATTAAAGATGGTGGGTACCGGAGCCGCTGGGTTCATTAGAACTGTCCGGACCACTCCCATCACTTGGGTCTCGAGGGCGCTGTTTGGCGGCCGACTTGGCATCCTTGGCCTTCTTCCTCTCTCTGGCGAGTCGGTTGATCTCCTTATTTCTTCGCCAGCGCCCGATATCGGAGTCGGGGTCACTGATCTCGGCCTCGTAGTTCTGCCAGGCTCTTCTTCTGGCTTCGAGGTCAAGTCCGGCTCGTTCGACCATTCCAGAATATCGGAGCGCAGTGGCTCATTGTCTGTTTTCAATTTTGGCACGGGTGGCGTCAGGCTCGACTGGTAGGTCATAGAAGCCATTGGGTCCGATGAGGGCGGCGATTTCTGCACGTCGAGTGCGTGTGTCTGCCTCTCTTGCTCTGTCCATTCGGGCCTCGATTTCTGGGGCAAGCCAGGCATTTCGAGGGAGTTCGAGCGACTCGACGAGCGTGTGATAAAGGAGCGTCCATGGATGCTGGTTGCTAGGGACGGGGTCAGTGAATGCTCTCCCAACAACAGACAGCGTGAAATGGGTGACTGGGGTGACGTCTCCGGCACCGGCAACTGCTCCAAGTTCCTCAGGACTGTAGTCTGGGAACTCCTCCCAGAGCTGCTGATCCATCGGTTCAACCCGGGCGACAGCAGGAGGGGTCGTTGTGGTCTCTGTGCGCTTGGGGATAGGGATGCACCGTGGGGTCGAGACTCTGGCCAGAGGAGCTTCTTCCCTGGGCTCGGCATAGACCCAGCTGGTGCTGGGGTGCCAGGCGATCGGGGCTCCTCAGTTCATCGGCCAATTAGAGTCATCGGCCCTTGCTCTAGTTGGACGGGCAGTAGTTGCGGCGGAGGCCCCAACGGCAAGCTCTCCGGGATCCTCATTGTAGTCATCTCCCCGGCTTCTCCACTCGTATCTCCTTCGCTCACTGCCCCAGTCGGCATCCTCCCACCTTGTGGAAGAGCGCCCACTCCAGTTGTCTCCGGTATAGGTTGCATCTTCCTCCTCGTTTGGGTAGAGGTCGCCGAGGAGGTCTTCGAGTCAGATCCTTTCGAGGTCGGTGAGCTCGTCCCCTTCATACTTGGTATCAGGGCTTTCTTCGCCCTCGTCCAGATGCCTGGTGTCTTGTCTTCTGCCTCGGTGGGGGCTTGGCTCGCCTTCGACTGGAGACTGGTCGAAGAGACCTGGTAGGGGCGAGTCTCCTCTGTCGAGGAGTACGCCCCAGGTATCGGTGATATCGACTGAGTCGGCAGACTCAGCAGTAGCGCTTCTGTAGGAGTCAGTGCTCGACCCTGAGTATCGCGAGCTGGATCGCGACGATCCATAGAGGGATTCTCCAGGTCCCCTGGAGACGTTGGATTCGACATCTTGTAGAGTCTGCTGGGATGCCACGGGAATGTGTATTACCGGTGGTGGGTAGGCGGGTTGGCTGGGAACGTAATGAAATGGGAGTTGTGCGTGAACTCTCCTCTGCTGTTGGAAACAGTGGTGTAGTCGGTACAAAATAATGGACAAGAAAAAGAGTATAAAAGTCGCGAAGACGGCGGGAATGGCATTGGACCAGGGCATCCGTTCATGGACTTATCTTCTGCTGAATCTGGCGACTATAATGGACCATATGACAGTTAGGGCAAGGACGACGATGGCGGCGAGGGTGGCGATTATCAGATTGAGGTCAGTTTCATAGTTGGAGCCGGTCATCAACGAAGAATCATCTATTTCGAGGGTGCTTGTCAAGGCGAGCAGTATCACTGCTAGCAATGAGGCAAGCTGAAGGGATGTCTGGGAGGGGTTCAGATTCTAAGGAGACCAACGTAGGCCACTACGAGCAAGGCTGCCAGTAGAGGTGCGGAGATGGTCGCTTGAATCACCACGATAGTCACAAGGACTATAAGGATGATGGTGAGGATGGGGTCTGGTAACAACAGTGGTAGGAGCCAATCGGCTACCACAAGTAGGAGGATTAGGAGATGAATGTTGGGCAGCGTGATGCTGGGCAACATATGTCGAGCTTCGGCTAAATGTTGACAACCAACTAATAATTGACTTAGATCAGGCTAGGATCACCACTCGCACTTCGGTGGATGAAACTCTAGCTGGTCAAAGGCGAGGTCAAAGCAGATTGCGGGCACGTAGTCACGAAGAACGGAGTTTCGAGTTGGGTAGATTAAACCTTAGCCGAAGCTGGGGTTCAGGCCAGCTGAGGCTCTACTTAAATACAAGTGGATACGCTAATAATAGTACTGTGAGAAATGATCCGTAGGGATCGCATATGGGTAATCAAGCTGAGTAAGACGAAGAAAAATGAATAAATCGTAACAAAATTCCAGCGAATTGTCAAAGTCTGCAAGCTGGGGTAAGGGGTTACTGCTCACTGCGCCAGAAGGAGTCTTCGAGGAGTCTCGCTGCGTAATTGACCATCCAAAGCTGGCGATTGGAAAACTGTTAATTGCTTGCTTATAAAGTGTGCCGCATACTTCTTTTCTCCTATCACTATCCCTTTACTGCGATCCCTGTCTTATTTGCCCTTTTTTCGATCTACGGACACCCTGTGTCGACTTCCGCCTGTTTCGTAGCCCCGCTCTGCATATTATCAAAGTAAGCCTCTGTGATGTGGTTCTGCTTTGTCTTTTTACTGTATTTCCATATGATACTATATGTGTTGGATATACTGAGACAACAAATTTCTGTAATGGAATGATGATAGTACTATGGGGCGGAAATGAGAAAACATGAGAAAGTCGGCAGTTGTTATATTGTAGTGCATTTTGATCTTTAACCAAAAAAAGGAAAGAATCAGCCCTTGGGGACTCGTCACAGTGATGATTATTGACTTGCCTTTGTCACTTTGGTCGCCTTTAAATTTGCTTGCAGACCTCTTGAACCTGTTCGGGATCTACCACTCTTATTGGGCCACCTCTTCCTCCGACCAGAGAATGTGCCTTGTCGCCATGCAGTGAAGAGTTTGTTGTCATCACGATGGCAGGGTGCTTTGTCACTTGCTCAAGTGTTCGATCGGGTTGACAGATACTTGTTAACGATTTTGTATGTCTGTGGAGGCTCTCACAGGCCAGAATATCTCTGGTAAAGGTGTGTGGGGGCCGGTTTCCTAATCGGTGATGAGCCTCAAGGCTCTGTACGCTCAGAATTCGCGGATTTTAGCATTATAATAAATGCCTTGTCCACTTAGCGGACTTTCACTAAGTCAACGATTGCAATCACGGCAATACCCACTCTTACCGCCAACTATCCTTCCCAGCTCGTATTCCATATCAATATGTGCCACTTCATTAATGCCGCCAGGCACCTGATTGCAGATCTCACGGATTTAGGACCATCATTGATCGCCCAGCACAGCCATCACTGACATCAGCATCAAGCATCACTTAATAGAATGCCGCAGCCAAAATACCTATTCCACGGCAAAAGACTTGATACCGTGACCTTTCCACCAGCTTTACTAAGGCTGTTACAACGCCAAGATAATGCCACACGCATCTACTTCAGTGTACTACCTTCAGTGTACTTTGCCGCAGCAACACAGCAGCCCAAGAGTCCGTATGTCGGGGGAATTCTTTCTGATCACTAAGTCTATACGCGGTAAAACCGTGTGGGTGCTGTTACTTTAGAACTCTGGGAGCACGCGTTTTGTATCATTTCTTACCAATCGATGTACTAAGGACTTACTAAGGACTCGTTTCAAGTATTCTAATTTTATTCCGGACTTGTAGTATAAAAGCTAGTGTAGTAGTAGTTGCTAGACAGAAGTTACTGGACACTAGCCATCATCCACGTTATCGACCACCGTTATTGCTTGTACTCGCTAGGAGATAGACAATAACAACATAGTCACTCCAAGTTATACTCTCTGTCACGGCTTTTCTTCTAACGGTATTGGTGTACGCTCATATTGCGCCAATACACGGAATTTGGTGTCCACAACTCGCTTTTATCTTTTAAATCTGCCAGCATCGCTTCACTTTCACCAGCCAGGATCGTTTTCATCAGTTTTCACCTTCTACGTCGCCATCGTTTTACCCAGTTCAGTTCAGGATCGTTACGTCCCCGTGTGGACTCAGATTAGGATCATTATTGCCACCAGCAGCATCTGTCACGGAATTTCGGTCGACAGCTTCAGTATAGGATCATCAGTCACGGTATTTGGTATCTTGCCGTCAGTTTCAGTATAGGATAGTCTCCGTGTAGACTCAGGATTAGTATCAGTTTCATTTTGCCGTCGTTAACCTCAGTATAGTTTCAGTTTCAGTCCAGCCCAGTCCCAGCCATCATTTTGCCGTCACTAGTTCCCCCTCATATCATCGCCAGCCAGTCTTATCTTCGTTTTACTGCCAGTTTCTCGTTTCTCGACTACAGTCTTCGTCTCTTGCCGTCACGGTATTTGTTATCTTGCCAACGGTATTTCTCTTTGACGGCATTTTCTCTAATTCTGTCAACATCGCCCATGGCTTTTACTAGTTAAATTGCCGTCACTTCGTTCACGGTTTGCCGGTATTCCCAGTTATACCGGATTCCGTTCCTTCTCGTCTATCGAGACCCCTTCCGGCTTACAGCCAACGTTTTCTAGTACTCGATCGTTAAGGGTACTACTTCGCTGACTGAAAAGTCGCAGTGTATACTTGCGTTCTTGAGGAATTCATCGCACGGAGGTGCACCGAAACACTCGCATAACAACAAAGCCTTTATTGCCGCTACGTGCCATTTGCCGTGAACTCCTCTAGAGTTTTGGTTTTTGCCGTTGCCACGGAAGTTTAGGCTCATCATCAGACACCTCTGTATGTTCGGGGTTCATTGGTTGCCACTTCATTGAAGATGAGGTAGATGGCACCTCGGCCCGAGGCTATGGAGCAATGTCCCGAATGGAGTGCACAAAAGGTTCATGTATTATCATTCCTGCCTAAACAAAATAACTATTCACTTCTCTCTGCATACCACTTAAATGGGTGTCAGGGCCAATCATGCCATCGACGGCATGGAACACATTGATGACTTTCCAAAGGAAACCGCTAAGGATGGGAGGAGTGTGAATGCGATTTCTACAAAGCAGGCAAAGGAAAGGTCTGCGGGTTGATTTAAAAAAGTTCGCCATGCAAGAGCCACAAAAGCAGTGGCCGCATATCAATCTGCAAAGAATTCGTTGAGCAGTATAGGAGTTAGGACAAGGCTTACATCATAGGCACGATCAGGGTTTCAAAGCACAAACAACATTCCAACTCGTTCTGCTTGAAGATTTCCATATTCTCCAGCATGCTTTGGTGCTCAGTAATTGCATCTTCCAGCCTAGTTTTGAGGCCCGCTCCTTCCTATAGACAGATCTCGGTGTGTGGAAGCCAGAAGCTATACAACTGCTCACCGTCAGGAGCTTTTCTTGAATAAAAAGGGAGCCTGAAAGCTGCCTAGTCACTTCATCCTTCTTGTCCATCATTTTCTTCAAACTCTTGACAAAGTGAACGTCAGATTGCACACTTTGAACGACCAATTACATACTGTTGCTGTATCCTTGAGTTTGACTTGGAGGTCAAACCTTTCCCTGATAAGGGTCTGAGTTTCCTGATAACAGACAACGTGAGAAAGTTGCTGGAAGTGTAAGAAAGCCCTGACTAGTTGAAGATGGATGTTATCCGTTTCCATCTCATCCAAGTCCTTGGTGAGTTGGGCAAACTGAGGCTTAGTGACGGATTCTGCCGCAGGGATATGACAACCTTTGTGGTCGCAGTCACAGGATCTTGCTGCAGGACGGGTTGGGAGGTTACTTGGTCTTGACGGTGGTGCTCTTCCTGAAGGTCGGGGAGCAATGCCTGCTGGAAGCAGCGACATCCTTGAGAGCATTGTGCTAGGTCAGGAAGAAAGAAGGTCGATAATCCAGGTGGAGAGAACTTCAGTACACAATTTTCCGGTGTACAGACTTGGAATACGCAGGTAGGAAGGGGAAGGGGAATTTATCCCAGATGCCAGTGGGTTGGTACGACACGGTTCGGAACGTGGCCCGACTATGACTACCAAAGCACTCCATGGGGCAAACATCACTCAGGTGGTGCCTTTCTGGACTGGTTCCACCCATTTTTCATTAGGATCATCACTTGTGAGGCGAACATCCTTTTGAAGGTTAATCAAATTCATCATCCTCATCCCAAACGCTTTCCTCATGCCATCTTGCTTGTTGAACTTTGCAATGATTGATTGCATTGCCCCTTGCCACCATACTATAAGGATATCACGTACAGCTTGCACACTGTCCTTTTCCTGGCAGTGTTGATTGGATATGAACAGTAGACGACATCAACGGGATGCATGAGATACACTCAGACAGAGAGGAATTAGAAGTTCTGGGTGTAGGTCAGGGTCAAACGACTGTGTGCATGGGGGAAAATAATAAATAAAGCATAAATATCTCGTGATTGGGCATATCACCTGAAAAATAAGGGCGAACCAAACAGGATGAAGGTTGTCAGCAGGTAAAAGCAAACGAGGGAGGCTGGATGGGGAAAAGGAAATGAGTGCCTCCCAAGGCGGATGAAGAGGTGGTCGATTATATGGGTTTCCTTGTCAAGAGGATTGGATTCGGACAAGAGCATAAGAGGTGGAATACTATCATGTTTCATTTCCATACAGATGTTATGGTTTATTCTTTTTCTTTCCTTTTTCCTTACGTGTTCACGCTTACTCTATGATGCGATTCCTATCGGATGTTCCCACAGTACTATTTTTAGTCTACTCAACGTGTATTTAAGTAGAGCCTCAGCTGGCCTAAACCCCAGCTTCGGCTAAGGTTTAATCTACCTAACATCGAACTCCGTTCTTCAAGACTATCTGTCCCATCGACTTTTGTCGCCTTTGACTTGCTAGAGCATCGTCTACCGAAGTGCGAGTAGCGATCCTAGTACGATCTAAGTCGATTAGAGTTAGTGGCTAACATTTAGCCGAAGCTCGTCTTTCGTTGCCCAACGACTTACCGTTGCCCAACATACTCCCAATCATTCTCTTGATCGTCGTCGCACTCTCCGTGCTGCGATTCCTTCTTAACAACCCACTCGGACTGGTCATAGTAACCATCCTCCGAGTATTTCTCGCTTGCGTATACATCCCATCTCCAGTGTTTGCAGGATTACTCCTGTTGCTCTGGGTCGGATTTCTACGTCACCATTAAAAACACGAAACCCTTCATCCTCGCCCTCCAGCTCGCCTCTATATTAACAATTTTGTTGTTAATATTGACGAGCACCTCTGATGATTGTGAAATCTTGTTGATGAACGGCTCCAACTACGAGACCGACCTCAGCCTGATCATTGCGATCCTTATCGTCCTCACCATACTCGCTGTTTACCAGCTTGCATGGTCAATCGTCAACTTACACCAAGGATAGATCCACTCACGGATGCCCTGGTCCGATGCCATTCCCACCGTCTTCGCGACTTTCATACTCTTTTTCTTGTCCATTATTTTGTACCGACTACACCGCTGTTTTCAACGACAGAGGCGAGTCCGCGCACAACTCCTGTTCCACTACGTTCCCAGCACCCCGGCGTACCCCCCGCCGGTAATTCACATTCCCGCGGCATCTCAACAGACAATACAAGATGTCGGATCCGCAGACTCCAGGGAACCTGGAGGATCCCTTTACACATCGTTGCGACCCAGCTCGCGATCCTCAGAGTCGAGCACCGACTCCTACAGAAGCGTTACCAACGAGTCAGTTGACTCAATCGACATCACCGATACCCGGGGTGTACTCCTCGACAGAGGAGACTCGCCCGTACCAGGTCTCTTCGACCAGTCTCCAGTCCAAGGCGAGTCAAGTACCGATGGAGCCGGAAGACAAGGCACCAGGCCTCTGGTCGAGAGCGAAGAAGGCTCTGACACTGAGTACGAAGGGGGTGAGCTCACAGAGTGGGAAAGGACCCGACTCGACAACCTCTACCCGAATGAGGAGGAGAATGCTACCTATACCGGAGACAACTATGGTGGCCGGTCAGGAACCAGGTGGACAGACGCGGACTGGGGAAGCGAGAGCAGGAGATACAGAGTCGCCCAGGAGGACGACTACGACAGTGATTCCGGAGAGCTTGGCCTCGGAGCCTCCGCAGCTACCACCAGTACAGCTGAGTCACAGTCTCTTCCAAGGTCCTGGCCGACCGATAGGGGAGAGCCAGTGGCCTGGCACCCCCGAACCAGTTGGGTATACGCCGACAGGAGGGAAGAGGCTACTGTGGCCAGAACCCGGCACGGAGGAAAGCCCGACCTGATCCCTGAAAGGTCCGAGACCCCTCTGGTCACTCCTGCCATCCCCTCGCACGAGCCGACGAGTGGGGAGCTTTGGAGCGAGTTCCCAGACTATGACACTGAGGAACTTGGAACAATTACCGTTTCCGAGCGGCTCGCCGGAGTCTCCAACTGGGAGCCGTCGGTCCCGTCGAGGGCCTTCGCCGAACCCGTCCCGGCCTCCCAGCGTCCTTGGCCCCTCCTCTATCACACGTACGTTGAGTCCCTCGGACTCACTCAAAATGCCCGGCTCGCCCCAGAAGTCGAGGCCCAAATGGAGCGAGGCCGAGCGCATGATGCACGCATCCGACATGCCGAAGAGGACGCCCTCCAGGGACCCGATGGCTGGTGGGACTTACCCCTCGAGCCCGACGCCACCGACGCCGAAGTGGAAAACCGAATCCGCGCTGCCGCCGTTCGATACTCAGGCGCCGCCCGAAGAGCCGGTACTGATCTCGAGGCCAGAAGAAGGGCCTGGAACGCCTATCAGGCTGAGATCAGCGACGAGGACTCGGACATCGGGAGATGGAGGCGGAACAAGGAGCTCGACCGCATCGCCCGAGAGAGGGAGGAGGCAAAGAATGCCGAGTCGTCCGCCCAACAGCGCTCTAGAGACGGAGGTGATGATGGCGGTTCGCAACCTCCTGATCCACCCTCTTCACCCCCGGCCGACGATTTTTAACATACTACCATGGCACGGACTGTACGAGATAATGATGGAGGATATGGAGAAAGACTCCCAGTGGCTCCTGACGGAGGCGGGAGAAGACTATCGATACACAAAGGCGGCGGGGGATGTTTACCTCATGAAGAACATCTTGGAGGTAGAAACGTGGCATCGGGCGGCGCTGGTGTGGAACCTGGCCAACCCCGACGATCCAAAGCAAGAATGCGTGGCCTATCGACGGTCGCAACCAATGCCTGCTCCGACCGATATCACGGGGTTCTTCCCCGACAACTTCTTTGCCGGGGCAGAAGGGGACGACGACGAGATGGACAACCCGGGTGCTGGACCCTCGGACAAGGGGAAGCAATCCACGGTACCACCACCGCCATCACATCCACCCCCACGTCGACCTACCTATCCGGGCGATTACCCCCCGCCTGGGGATAACTATTGCTTGAGGTCACTCCCACGACCGCCTAACCCCCCGGTGCCACCCCGAGCGCCCTCGCCCCCGGATCCAATACCCCTGTGGACGCTGGCCACGGGGAAGGACAATAACCCGTGGAACGACGTGAAGCCCAAGTTGATTACGCAGCCTGAATACTTTACGGGGGAGGCCACGGATATTAACCGATTCCTTCACCACTGCGAAATGTACTTCCAAGTATTTCCTTTGCACTTCACTATGAACGACCAGGGCCAGAACCCCTACCGGATCACCTTCGCGCAGGGGTACCTACGGGATAAGGCCAAGGATTGGTGGGGTGACCAATACTATCGATATCGGGACGAGCGGGGGCATTGGAGATTTCCCACTTGGGACGAGTTCTCCAACGACCTCACCGTGGAGTTCCGAGAAGTGGCAGAACTTGCCATCTGGAAGGCAGAGTGGAAGAAGGTCCGGCAGTCGGAATTCAAGACGGCCATCGAGTTTTTTGCCAAGTTCGAACGACTAGCCCACAAGTGCGGAGAATTTGGTGATGAGAAGCAGATGTTTGAAGCAATAGAAGCGGCGATTAGGCCAACGGTGCGAAAGACGGTTATGCATGGGGACAACGAGCGCCCCACAACCTACGCACAGTGGAAGGCACAGGTCCTGAGGATCGACGCCAATTACCGGTATGACGTGGCACAGGGCCTCGCCAGTAAGACCTCCCCGAGCCAAGGCGGCTCGGGTCGAGGCAACCAAAATCAGCAGAAGGGACAGGGTTCTAGTAGCGATAAGAAGGACGCCACAGGAACCACGTATGGAGGAGCCGGGCAGCCGATGGAGATTGACAAGCTGTGGTCCGACAAGCGGTGCTTCAAGTGTGGGAACACCGGATGGAGCCACGACCATAAATGCCCGACGGACAAGTCCAAGTGGCTTCCCGTCAAACTCCCCCCTCGCAAGAAGAAGCCCAACGTCGCTCGACTCCGTCAACTCCTCACTGAAGCCGAAAAGGAAGAGCTGGGACAGGACACGAAGGTCGAGGAAGTGAAAGAAGAGAAGTCGTCAAAAGACGAGCTGGCGTCGAAATAAGCGATTCGACGGCGTCGGCTAAGGACTTAGTTTCTAAGGGTGCGCGCTCATGTACTTCTAGTCGGACTCATATTACGTATGTAGGTACTCCGTTCGAACAATATACCAACTTTTTTGCCGCGTTACCAGTTGAAGAAACTAAGGACGAGGAATCGCAAAACACCAATGGCATAGGAGGGGATTTCCGCCATCCTACGCAGCCAGCGATGGGCAATGAACCCCTAGGGGCTGGTCCACCTCTGACACCCCTGCCTGACCGAACGGGGAAAGTTCTGGAGTACCCAGCGAGCGCCTCAGGTCAGGACAAGATGGACACCAGACGTGGTGGTCGTCGCCCCGGCAGGGAGAATTGGCCGACGACTCCGACGGGTGGGCCTTCAACCCCAGTTGTTCCTCCCGTCAGTGGTGGAAAAGCAGCTGAGGCCAAGACTCGAGGGGACCACCTACATTTAGTAGTGGCCTCATCCGCAAACGATGCCGACCCCCTCGACGAGCCAATATGTGTGCGTCTACCTAGGGTTTCTGAGAGTACCACCGGCGTTAGGAATGAGGATAAGTACAGGATCACAGTGGAGGTTACAACGCCGAGCACAAGCGCCCTTGGCCAGGGCCGAACACAGGGCAGTGAGCCCTCCTCCCCCAACTCGTCGGAAGGTGACCAAGTGCCGCTGAGGGGCCTTATCGACCGGCCCGGTGACCAACTGCCACCTCGAGTCAAGAAACCCCCGGTTTTGCTGGAAGAAGTAGAGGACGAAGAAGCCCATCTACGGTCCGACATCCCGGTCTGCATACCACGAGGGAAGTCTCCTGTGACCCCTATTCCTGTGCCAACATCCGAGGATCGGAAACCCGTTCAAGATACCTATTACGAGCCTTTCGGGCCGCACTGGACCCGGAGAGCGCTGCGACTCGCTACTAACGAGTCGGCCGCCTTCGCCACCCTCACCCGGTGGGTACACCCCCGACGCACGTCGGAAATCACGGCTGAACTATGGGAGGCACTCAAGGAGCAGCCCGAGACTGCTGCAGAATCTAGGGACAAGTGGGGATGGATGGAAGATCTCAAAAAGCCCCCCATGTATATACGAGGAAGGAAGGGGCGTAACGTGTCAATCCAAGTACAGTTAGAAACACTCGACACTCGTGAGACGCACTCAGTAAAAGCGCTAGTAGACAGCGGAGCAACTGGCAGCTCGATCGACCGTGCCTGGGCTCAGTCACATGCCCTCAATCTCAAAAAGGCGGCCCAACCCGTTCCGGTCTACAATGCCGACGGGACCTGAAACAAAGGGGACGACATCACAGAGTACGCCGAGTTACGACTACGCATCGGGGACCATGTGGAAAGGATTGAGCTAGCTGTAGTAGATCTAGGGACTACTCCCCTATTTCTGGGACACGACTGGCTACAAAGGCACAACCCACTTATCGACTGGGATACCGGGGCAGTTACTCTCGCCCGCTGTACATGCCAAAAAATCCTGTTTTCTCTCCCGGACACCGATCCCACCTCGCGATGGGATGAGTACGAAGAAGGGGATACCATCCTAGTGATAGATTTTGAGGAGGCCTTCCACGTCAGAGCCATGGGCACAAAAGCCAACGAGTTAGCCGCCCAGGCAAATGCACAAAAGCCGACGAAATCCTTTGAGGAAATAGTACCCAAGGAGTACCGGGAGTTCCAAGACGTATTCGCCAAGGAGAACTTCGATGAGTTGCCGCCGTGAAAGCCCTGGGATCACGCCATCGAATTGGTCCCCAACGCTAACGCCAATCTAGACTGCAAAGTTTACCCACTTAATCCCATGGAGCAAGAGGAACTGGACAAGTTCCTTGACGAGAATCTTTCCACGGGTCGCATTCAACCCTCGAAATCTCCTATGGCATCCCCCTTCTTCTTCGTTAAGAAGAAGGATGGGAAGCTTCACCCAGTACAGGATTATCGTAAACTCAATGAGATGACCATCAAGAATCGCTACCCGCTGCCGTTGATTGGGGAACTCATGGATCGCTTAAAGAAAGCCAAATACTTCACCAAGTTGGACGTGCGCTGGGGGTATAACAATGTGCGGATAAAACAGGGGGATGAGTGGAAGGCCACATTCAGGACCAATCGTGGCCTCTACGAGCCCCTTGTGATGTTCTTCGGGCTCACGAATTCTCCAGCCACTTTCCAGTGGATGATGAACGACATCTTCAAGGATCTGATCACCACGGGGGAAGTGTCCATCTACCTCGACGATATCCTTATCGCCTCTAAGACCAAGGAGGACCACAGATGCATCGTACGCAAGGTGCTCAAGATACTCCGTGACAACAAGTTGTTCTTAAAGGCGGAGAAATGCGAGTTCGAGGTCGAAGAGACCGAGTACCTAGGCGTTCTCATTAGCGAGGGGAAGGTTCGTATGGACCCAGTAAAGATCGTGGGACTCCTGGATTGGCCGGTCCCGTCTAAGAAGCAAGAACTCCAGTCGTTCTTAGGCTTCTGCAATTTTTACTGACGGTTCATTCGAGACTACAGCAGGCATGTCAAGCCGCTTACTGCTTTGACCGGGAAGGTAGAATGGAAGTGGGGGGAGGCCCAACAGAAGGCATTCGAGAAGCTGAAGCAGCTGTTCCGTGAAGACGTAGTGCTAGCCATTCCACTCGACGAAGGAAGGTTCCGAGTGGAGGCCGATTCCAGTGAAGGAGCAATCGGGGCCGTATTATCGCAATGGCAAGAGGAGAAATGGCGACCAGTCGCCTTTCTTTCTAAGTCCTTATCGGTCACCGAACGAAACTACGAGATCTACGATAAAGAGCTCCTGGCGATAATGATCGCGCTAGAAGAATGGCGCCAATACCTAATGGGCGCTCGGGAAGACTTCGAAATCTGGACGGACCACTCCAACCTCCAGTACTTCTGTAAACCCCAAAAACTCAACCGACGGCAAGCCCGATGGGTGACCGAGCTGGCCGAGTATCAGTTCACTCTTCACCACAAGCCTGGAGCCCAAAACCGAAAGGCAGACCTGCTATCGAGGAGGGCGGACCACGACCAAGGGAAGGACGACAATAAGGACATAACCGTCCTGAAGCCCGAACACTTCCAAGCCCTGGTCATGCCCACCGTGGAGGAGCTCCAGGAAAGGACCAAGTTGGCCACTCGCGACCCCCGTAAATGGGACCGAGGCATCTCGGATTCCCTTAACCACGAAAAGGGCATCTCGCGAGACCAAGAATTGCTGTGGTATGATGGACGCATTTACGTACCCAGGGACAGTCGGCTACGGGGCGAGATCATAGCCCTACGCCATGATCATGTAACAGCGGGGCATCCGGGGATAGAGAAGATGAAGGAGCTCATCCTACGAGATTACTGGTGGCCTCGCATGCGCTCAGAGGTGGAGGCCTATGTAAAGGGGTGCGAGGTCTGCCAGAGAACCAAGGCGGACCGTCGTCCTAAGAAAGCGCCTCTCCACCCAAACGAGGTCCCAAGCCGACCCTGGACGCACATTTCGGTGGATATGATTACTAAACTCCCCGATTCAAAGGGGCACAACTCCATTTTAGTCTTGGTGGACCGGTTCTCGAAGACGATCATTCCCATTGCATGCACCGAGGAACTATCATCCTTGGGCTTCGCTAAAATCCTACAGGATTATATCTACGTGCCATATGGCGTGATGCCAGAAAAAGTTATTTCGGATAGGGGTGCCATGTTTGTATCAAAGTTCATGAAGGAATTCTACGCGCTCATTCAAGTGACGGGAAACCCCTCGACGGCTTACCACCCTCAGACGGACGGACAGACGGAGAGGGTCAATCAAGAAATCGAAAAGTACCTCAAGATGTTTGTCAATTATCGGCAAGATGACTGGAGCAAGTGGCTACCACTTGCCGCGTTCACTCACAACAATCGGCAACATTCCGCTACCGGTTTCTCACCATACAAAGTGGTCTTTGGAAGGGACGGGCAGGTTATCAAGACTACCCAGCGCCGAGACGCGGTACCGGCCGCATCGAAGCTGGTGCAGGGGATCCAAGAAGTACAAGAAAGGGCAAAGCAATCCCTGGAACGAGTGGCGGAATCGATGAAGAAAGCCTATGACAAACATAGAGAAAAGGCGGTGGAATACCAAGTCGGCGACAAGGTGTGGCTGGACTCAACCAACCTACACCTTCCGCGTCCCGCAAGAAAACTAGGAGACAGACGAGTCGGACCGTTTACTATCGTGGCCAAGAAAGGAGCAGCAGCTTACGAGTTGAAGCTCCCCACAAAGTGGCGCATTCACAACCGATTCAACGAGGCGCTACTAACTCCATATCATGCCCCTGAATTCCCGAACCAACCACGTCCTGAGCGACCGCCTCCAGAATTAATTGACGAGGAGGAGGAGTATGAGATCGAGGAAATTGTAGGAGAGAGGGACCGTATCATCGGCCGAGGACGAACCCGCCGCACCATTACTGAATACCTGGTAAAATGGAAAGGATATCCAGCAGAAGAAAACTCATGGGTCAAACGCTCCGACATGGCCAATGCAGAAGAACTCGTCAACGACTACGAAACGCGTATTCAGAAAGTGTGGTGGACAGTCGATAAGCAAGGGCGGACGGTGGGGGTGGACGATAAAATACCCCGAGGGCTACCAATCCAGTACCATGAACCGGACATGCCCTGTGTAACCGATATTATCACCGTTCCATCCTCCCAATGCACCGCATCGCGACACTCCGAAAAAATTAATCTAGTAGGAGGAGTAGCCGGGTCGGACGCAGGTCGAAGCATAGGGCATATATCCGCCACCTCCTCGCTCCGGAAACTAGTGGTCAACATCTCTGAAGCAATGGACAAAGCGCTAATAGAGAAGAACAAGAAGTATATGCAGGATCATCCGAGCGAGAAGGGCCCTGTCGTACCATACCCTCGTCATCGGGAGGAACACAAGCTCTATAATCCCCGGGTACGGGACTCGTACTTGAAAAGGCGGCAACTCGAGATCGAAGCGTCCCGACGGGAGGACCGACTGTATAAAAACCCTCCTGTCCTCTTGGATCCGCCTACAGATGACGAGGTCAACGTGGATCACCTGCAACGAGTCGCAGAGAACTGGGATAGGGATGAAGATGATGACAACGATGTCGAGGATGACATTCCATCATTCTACTCTGAATCCCGGGATTCTACCTCGGACAGCGAGAACGAGGGAACTGAGGACTCATTCGGAACGAATGAGTCTTAAAGACTTATTTATGGTGTAGAAGGGGATTACCACCGCTCAATATTTGAGCAATGAACCCTTAGGGACAGGGTGTCCTGACAGACAGTAGGAGGCCTAACTGGCGCAAGGTGGTCCTGGATATCCACGGATACCAGGATCCAGGTGAAGCTAGGGATGCGGCCGACGGCAGTTCTCGAGGCCCAGCGGACCCAATGCTGAACTGTTTTAAAGCAGAAGGGAGCCCCTCTTACTCGACGATGTGGAAGGGAGGAGAAATATTCTCATTCAGGACGAATGAGTCTTAAGGAGGGGGTAATGTTACGGTTTATTCTTTTTCTTTCCTTTTTCCTTACGTGTTCACGCTTACTCTATGATGCGATTCCTATCGGATGTTCCCACAGTACTATTTTTAGTCTACTCAACGTGTATTTAAGTAGAGCCTCAGCTGGCCTAAACCCCAGCTTCGGCTAAGGTTTAATCTACCTAACATCGAACTCCGTTCTTCAAGACTATCTGTCCCATCGACTTTTGTCGCCTTTGACTTGCTAGAGCATCGTCTACCGAAGTGCGAGTAGCGATCCTAGTACGATCTAAGTCGATTAGAGTTAGTGGCTAACAACAGATCTCCTACAGCGATGCGCACTCAAGTCAGAATCCCCCCACCAGCAATCACCCAAAGATCTTCTTTCTCGCCGTTCACCGCAAGCGGCGTTCCAATCACCCAGTGGATGGGCTGGGATGTTGTATTTGGATACTTTCAAGGAGAGCATCAAAGAGAACCCACCACCTCAGAAACAGCAGCGCCGAGACAGATCCTTTCATCCCAACCCATCATCGCCATCCATGCCAATGCTGATGGAAAGATCCCAAAACCAAAGGGAGAAATCCACAAAGCATATTCCTTGGCCGACCTCCGGCTCGACGACGAACTGGATAATATTCGGGTAAGTTCTACTGCAGCCTTACAAGCAAATGAAAACTTACTTGATTGCAAAGAATTTCGTGAACAAGAAGGTCGAGGATAGCCTTGACACGACCGTCTCGTTTGCGTTGGTCCAGCTCCTAGGATAAATCCATGAAAGTTTAATCGAATCCTGCTGCCATAGAGGTAGCCTGGGTAAACCCTGAGCTGCCAGCCATAGAGGTGAAGTGAGCGCTGCAAGTAAGAGTAAAAGAAAGGAAGGTAGTACAGCTGCTACGGCAGGCGGACTCACTGTTTGGCTGCAGGTTGTTTGGCACCAGTCTCGTCTACCCACTGCTGGTGCCACCTTGCTTCCTCACTCAGTACTTGGGTCGCTTCATGGCTCCATGGGGTTTACCCCGGGAACCTGGTTCGCCATTCTCTAAAGATCAATCTACAGCTAACTCTCTCTGACTATGGCTATTCTTTGCAAAATGAGAGCGTCTTGGGCATGCGCAGTGGGCGACCCTGCCTAGAGCACCCTACAAATCTGCATCATATGTGAGTCCCCATGCCTGCTCTCTTGACAATGGAATCAGCAAAACTTACTTCTTTATCATCCAATCTGACAGGTATCTGTTCTTTGACTGCATGTTTGATACATACATACCCTCAGCAACACCTATGCGCATCACAACGATATCGCCGTGCCAGCTTTTTCCACCGATAAACCTCAACGACCTTATCATGGATGAAGGGCTGCATATCCATCCCAGAGAATACACCCTCAATGAATGGGAAGCGGTTGTTGGACCGGATGTGCGTGAGCACAGGAACAAAAGCTCCCCCTGGGTTTGAAGTCGAGTAAATCCTTGCTCAGATCATCAGGTATCGATCCTAGGCGCGTATTGTAGTGGTAGTGGTGAATGTGGTATGCAGGTCAATGGAACTCACTCTGGTTTTGGGAGACATTTGTTTGCGGGACGACGGCATTCTGGCGTCTATCGAGAGTTGCTACCAAACTTGTCTATGTTGCTCTAGGACATATATTTATTTCCCTCTCCTGAAATCTCTCGTTCATGAATTCGGCAATAAAATGCATTAATTCAGTCACATTTTTATGTGCAAAAACTCCCTATCTTCCCTGCACCGCGATCCCCTCCTGGAGCCTCCGCCTTTCCTGCTGCGAGTGCATTCAGTGATTTATCAGCCTCTATAGGCCCATTGTTGTACTCGAGAGTCACTCGCCAGTATTATGAACAAACGGTGCCAGCTTCCATCCGCATTGGGATTTTATGAAATCCCTGGCCACGTGCACAGACTACCTGCATTGTCGAATTTCTGGTCCAGATGCTCTCGGTGGAGATATGTATAACAATAGCAAACAGTTGTGAAATCAACCGCCGTGGCGCTAGGGGTCACGAAACAGGACAGAACAAAGAAATGAGTAATTCGTTTGTCCTCCCACCAGCCTTACGTCCATGATGCTTTAAAAGCAGGTCTTGAAACGTTCTGTATTCAACGTTGATTGTACATACTACAGATGGACATTGTTCTGGAAAGCGCCACCTTTTGGTTACCCGATCAATCCATTGTTCTCCCTTCTGAAGAAGCTGGGAGATCTGTGGCTATTGTTGAATGTGATTGCCAATTAATCAATTTGGAAATTGGCCTGGGGAAATCCACACAGAAATATCCTTTCGATCAAGGGGATACAACATCCTCCTGGTCCATTCACCAATTTTTTGGGTCGTTTAGCATTGCGCGACGGCCAAGAGTGGAACTCCGCATGAGAAGAATAGTAAAGTCAAACCTATTCTCACCTCGTTTGTCCCTCTCGGCTTATCCTGATGACACTGGCAGATTCCAGAGCTGACATACAACACACTGCAAATGTCTGCTTGGAAGAATATTCACATTGTCGGGATGCGCGGCTATGGGTTTCATGGTGATGGTATACCATCTCTATATCACTCTTTGACTGCCGCTGACGTCTCCATGTCAGGAGCACCGGTATGCATTAATGAGCTACATGTGGAAATATCTATGTATTGGCCAAACAGCTCGTACGTTGTTCCACACGATGGCGACTTTGGTCTCTTGAGGTCATACTGACGACGACTCATGTCCACCCATGTCCACAACGCTGTCTATTTCACCACGATTGTGTCTCCTCTCCCGGAGAACTCACATTGAACGATAGAGCAAATTTCCAAGGATTGTAAGTGCCTACCATACTCGACTTGGTCAGCTCGGACGCTAAAGCTTTGTCTTTCCCTAGTCCCAAACAACCCTCAATACTCATGTGTTGGACCCAGCATATATCTTACATTCGCTCATATGCATAATGGCGGGAGTATTGCATGCGTGAAGATGGTTGGACCATTGCTGAATTGCACTTCTTGAGTCAGAAAGATGAGGTAAAGTTTACGTTTTCGAGCACCTCATTTTGCTGAAAAGTCGTTTAAGGACCCTGATCATCACAGGTACAAAACAATCCCAATGAAATGACTGGTTTTCACCAACGGTACTACTATTCCTAATGGCTCATTCTACGTGCGCAATCCAAAACAGGAGGAGGATTGTTGCTTGGGGGTGGGGTACGTATACATCCTTGAATACTGGTACACGACTTGCTAACGAAAATCAAAAAAAAGGTGAAATGAGTACTAACTTCAAGAAATGTGTAAGAAACTAAAAATGTACAGTAGAGATCAATTGGACTGGAGCAATATACTACAGGTGAAGACATGGATATAATACAGGTGTGCAAGGTAGAACAAGACGTCAAGCATGGGGAATATGAGTAGTGGGATGCGCTTGGGGTGAGGGCAGGATCTAGTGAACGGTGGTCAGAGGAGAACGCGACAAAACGGCTCGTCCTTACCTGATCATCTGTTGCGGGTGCCCTGGAGGCAAAGCCATTCCCTCCACCTTTGGAAGAAGCTGCGGACACGACTGCCTGGAGACTGTCTGTGGTTGGACGGATGGCAGCTGCTGTTGGGCGACGCGTCCAATGGAGAAGAGGGGCCCGACATTGTCATAGGATGTCCCATATTGCCATGACATTTGTGGGTGTTGTCGACGAGTCAATGGATGAAGTGGACGGCCCGAGAGGAACGCGGAGGCCCATCCAGATCAAGTGCACTGTACAGTGGCGGCAGCGATCGTCTGTTGCAAGATCGCTCGCAAGGCGGAGCAGGTGTGTGTGGAATAGGTGATCTATATTTGCCGTTGCGAAGAAGTCGCATCTTCGTGTCAACGGTGTACGGGGCTGGGTAGAAGGATGGATGGATGGTATCGCGTTGCCATTCCAGAGATGTTTCAAGTTCGAGCGCATGCTGGACATCTGGAAGGGGTGGAAGAGGTGGAAGGGGTTTGTCACGCCTGGGACTAGGAGGGTGGGAATGAGTGTGGGAATTGGTTTGAACTTGGACGCGAGGTTTCTGCGGATAGTGCGCACCGTCGGGGCGGATACTGGCGGCGTTTTTTGTAGGGTAGGGATGAGTGGAGGGCACCATAATCGACGACGTGAGCTTCGGAGTGGTCTATGGGGAGTTTGACGCCCACCCCCCCGATGCCTGATGCTTCTCTTTAGAGGCTAGCCCAGCGGCTGAAACGGCGGCGGCTGTCCGGCACACCATTCCATCCGTCGGTGCCGATGATTCTTTGACAGATGCCGAGGCTGCTGCCGATGTGTTTTTGACATATGCTGAGGCATGCCGATGCTTCTGTGATTGATATCTATGTCTAATGCTTCTGTGATAGATGGTGGAGGGTAAAGATGATCGAGCATTTTTTTGTTCACTGCCATGGTAATTAGTTGTGTCATAGTGCTCAAGGGTGAGCTAGCTCCGTGCTATTTAGCGTAATCTGACGGTCGTGCAGCATCTTGAATGTGGTGTGAGCTGTTGCTCGCAATGGCGCGGAGGTAAGCTTATTTCTTACGGGGCATTCAGAGATTTTCTGCAAAGACAAGTCCTAGGGTTAGAGCATAATATACCTTCACAGGGCTTGGATTGGTGGACAACAAGGTGCATACACTGATCCGTTGTAACTCGACCGACAGACACAATGCAACAGCATACACAATGACTGAACTCAAGGCTACAAGACCAAGGCACAGATTGGCTGCGCTTGGTAAGCAAGTCAAGTTCGAGCACCCAAGTCGGCACCCTAGTGCTAACCGCGCAGTGCTCAGGTTCGATGGAGGTGGAGGGCGAGGTAGATGGGGGTGCGGGGTGCGAGGACATGGAATGGGCTCCACCATGACCGAGGGTAAGAACGTCCTTCCTCCACACTCACATCTACACTTGGAGCCTCCCACTTCTGCCCGATCATGATGGACCAAAGGTCTCTGCAGGAATCTAGAGGCATCCGGCGTTCGCAACACCATCACAACGCGCAAACATGTATTTGAGAGAATCACCTGCCAAATGGTAAGTGGTCATGTATATGCAATATGACCACAGGCTTACTGTGCAGATTCGCAGGCAAGTTGAGGATCTCCTCTCGTCAAATATGCCCTTCATTCTTTCCCAGAAACCAAGCGCCATCCGTTCTGATGAAAAGCCATTTTGCTGACCTTTGGCTATTGAAGTATAAGAACGCTTCAAGAGTGGAGGAAGATTCTCAGAGGCCTTGGTAATATCAGTAAACCTTTCTTCTCCAGTGGTCTGCTCACTGCTCACCGACATACAGGTTGTTTAGTGTTGGTTTAGCAAAGATATCCTGTCCGCATCACTAACCCACGTAGTCGGCCAATCGCAGCACTTTCCACTTTCCAGGTTAACCGAGCTCCTGTTTCAAACCCACTCCAATCATCGGAACCGGTCTCTCCGTAAATCTCAATCTCATGTCGGTACCGGACCTTTTTTCTTGGCATACCAATGAGAAAATCAACGAGGACCGTTCCGTCACTGGCACTCCTTCATTTCCTGCCGATTTCTCCTCCGATCCAGGCCGACCCATCTGATGTGGGCGGCATAACGAATTAAAGGTACAGAGCTCAGAGGCGGTGCATGTTTCTCGAACTTAGCTCGTATTAAATTCCTCCTTTCTTATCTTGACTAGGATTATTTTGAACACTTTGCCATTCTCGCCACCGCTGACAACTCACCCAGCATACTCAATGGTAATATGGTATGCCATCTGATCTCATTTCTCTCATCATTTATCGGACGTGGTTTTTCAAAGGGGAACCAGCGCTGTGGGTGATCAATTGAAAGCTTCCAGCAAACCCCGCCGTTCATCCTGCACTAGACTAAGCGGATGGCGTTCTGAGAACATTGTCGAGGATTCAGCCTACCCTACCAGTATTCTCATTATTTCTCGTTCGATGTTCCTACTTACTATATTTAGACTAT
The DNA here is from genome assembly GCF_030435595.1 of Desarmillaria tabescens. NCBI lineage: Eukaryota > Fungi > Basidiomycota > Agaricomycetes > Agaricales > Physalacriaceae > Desarmillaria > Desarmillaria tabescens. The sequence goes on along the minus strand of NW_026848391.1, from coordinate 107,281 downwards.
ACCTCCTTTCTCCCGATCCTTATAACTACGGCGTTTGCCCCTCTACGCACCTCAGCTGTTCACTACATCTTCGTGTGACTGACTGAGCTGTTGTTATCTTAACAGGTTCTGGGCTCCCGTGCTCATCCCTCCTAGTCAACAACACACACGTACTACCAAACAGACTCAATAATCCGCACAGACTGTGCATACTGAACTCCATACACCCCCTATCATGACGACCTCCTCTCACCATATTCTCCCCATCAAACTCGACGACGACGAGAAATTCAATGGCGAGAACTGGGCAACCTTCGAAATGGTCATGATGACCGAAGGAAACACTCGAGGCCTCGTCAATTACTGGGAGAACAAGGTTGCAATCCCTGGCGCCACACTCGCACCATTACCAGCAACCCCCATCAATAGTCTTACCCCGAACTCACTGGAATACGCCCAACGCGAGAGCGTTGCACTTGCCTCAATCATTCGCAATGTGAAGGACGTATTTGGCGTCGGAATCGACCCTCACAAACCATCCCACATGGCCTGGGAAGTACTCAAGACTGATTACGGCGCATACTCGGACCTAATCCGCAACCGTAGGGAAAAGACGTTGAAAGCCGTGAAATACCAAGACGGGGAAAAGGTCAGCGGCGATGGAGGGTATATTGAAAGGATGCGAAAGCTCCGAAAGGAGGCCAACGACGCTGGAGCAGGCATTGACGACAAAAGTTTCAAGACGACTCTGCTAGACTCATTCCCCGAGACTTGGGACCCCCGTCGTCAGCACGCTCTATGCCGAGAACAACCTCACGGTCGTTATCGCACGTCTTATTGCCCACGGCGAACGAGTAGTCGGACGGAACTCCGTTAGCAGCCCCTCATCTACACAGGAGTCCACCGTACAGGCACTCCAAGCATCGATCCAAGCGCTAACCCTACAAGTCCAAAGCTTATCCTCAAAGAAAGGCGCAGCACCTAGGTCCGACAAATCTCACACGGCCAACGAGAGTTGCAAAGGACTGGGTCATACCCTCGACGAGTGCTGGAAACTAGGGGGAGGGAGACAGGGTCAATATCCCCCCTGGTGGAAAGGGAAATGGGACGCACCTGTTCCTGGTTCCGCAAACCTAGCCACCGCGTCATCATCCGAGGCGGGCTCCGTATACACCAATGTCACCGCATTGAGCGCAATCATCGACGATGAAACCTTGAAGTCTATTGAAAGGGCACTGGAAGCAGAGAAGTCAACGATGATGGTCAATAATGCTAGTCAAGGGTTTGTAGACACCTCACTGTTGTACGGGGACTCTGGCGCATCCACCCACTTCATCCAAAACAAAGACTGCTTTTTCCATTACATGCCGCTTGGTGAAACAACTGGAACTTCTTCGAAGGCTGGCGCCGCTCTGAAAATACAAGGTATCGGCACCGTAGCCTTGAAGTCAACAGTGGCAGGTATCCAGAACGTATTTACCCTCAGCAAGGCCCTCCATTGCCCAGACGTCTCTGCCAACCTAATCTCAATTAGCAGACTGGACAAAGAAGGTTGGTTCGTCACCTTCGGAGGCAGCCAAGCAACCTTCGTAGACCAGAAAGGGACACCCCAGTTCACGGCGACGTTGGTAAACGACCTATATGCAATTAATGGGACGTTGATGCACAGTGAGGAATATACTGCCCTTGCAGCGAGATCACTAGAGGCGGCCGTACCCATCGAAATGTGGCACATGCGGTTTGCACACCTTGGAGTTGACCGAATCACCGAGTTGGAAAAACGAACGCTTGTGGATGGTCTGAACATTGCGAAAACTGAACGTGCTGGGGGAAAGTGCGAGCCGTGCATTTTGGGAAACCAGAGAAGAAGGCCATTTGACGCTGACGTGGTGCCGGAGAAAGTGGTTTTAGCGCGGGTGATGGTTGATATTTGGGGCCCAGCCCGCGTACAATCCATTGGGGGAGCGAAATATGCCCTCGTGTTCGCTGATGATGCGACGTCTCGGAGAACGCCTTACTACATCTCGGATCGAAGGGCCGAAACTACCATCAAGGCACTAAATCAGTTCACTGTTATGGCAGAAAGACAAACAGGGAAGAAGCTGAAGAAAATCCGGTGCGATAACGAGTTTCGCAATGACCTATGGAAGACGTGGGGCATAGAAAAGGGTGTGATCATTGAGTTCACAGCACCCTATTCGTCTGCAGCCAACGGGATGGCTGAACGGACGCTTGGTATCGTCTTTGGGACGGTCCGAATACTGCTCCTAGAAGCAAAGATGTCTGATGGGTGGTGGGCCGAGGCTTGCGACTATGCGATAAAGGCTGGAAATCTGCTGCCATCATCAAGGCACCCAGGGAAGGTTCCAGAGGAGGAATGGACCGGTAAACGGCAAACTGTTAACCACCTCAGAGTTTGGGGATCAACGTGTTATGTGAAAATCCCTGCAGCGAAAGGCCACAGCAAGTTATCTCCGCGAGGACAGAAGGGACGGTTTGTTGGCTTGGCAGGGCATGGTTCATACAGGATTCTTCTGGATGACGTACCTGGGAATAAGGTTATCATCTCTCGTGATGTCATTTTCGAGGAGCTAAGTCCTACTCGTACCGTTTCTCTTCGTGAGGGGGAGATTGCGTACGAAGACCTCATCGAACCACTCGCAGAAACGATCGAGAATCACTCACAGCCACCGATCGATCCTCCAAGCCCTGATCGCAATCAAGCCCAATTGCCAACTGCACCCATCCAAGCACCTCCAACTCAACCACACGTTAATCCACCGCCTGCAAAACGTCCGTCCCGCATACCAAAGCCCACTAGAGCCTTACTTGAATCGAAGGAGTATGCCCAACGTGAAGAAGAAGCCAAACGAAAGGGAAACGATTGGGCAAACGATAATACCATTCCACTACTCGCTGATGAAGACGACGTTGAAGACATTGTTGCCCTTAAAGCTTCGGAAATCAGTAATATCGTTGATAGACATGACATGTGGGTACCAGATGACTACAACCAAGCTATGACCAAGGCGAAGATCTGGAGGCCAGCTATGGATGCAGAGATTCGACGCATGGAAGAAAGAGATGTCTGGAGAGTTGTGCCGAGAGAACCATGGATGCAAGTGATTGATACTCGCTGGACATTCGATAAGAAACTCGATGGGGATACAGCTGAGCTCCTCAAACGACGCGCTAGACTCGTAGTCAAAGGATTCACGCAAATCAAAGGACTCCATTATTACGACTCATTCGCAGCAGTCGTCCGATACGAATCTTTACGGATGTTCTTTGCGGTTGTCGCTGCTCATGGTCTGGATTTTTGGCTTATAGACTTCGTCGGCGCATATCTAAATGCAGAGCCACAAGGTGAAAACTACGTATCGTTGCCACAAGGATACGAGGATATAGTTACCAGGGACTATCCAAAGGGAGACTACGTCCTGCAGATGTTGAGAGCGATGTATGGGACTATGGACGCCGGGAATGCGTGGTTCCACGAACTCAACAACACCCTTACCGCGCAAGGCCATAAACAGTCACGAGCGGATCCATGTGTTCGCCTTCTCAAGAATGGTTCCGAACGGACGTACACATGTACATATACGGACGACGTTTCTGGCGCGTCCACATCTATGGAGGAAGGCAAGCGTGTTCGGAAGGAAATTGGGAGTGTCTACGAGATTAAGGATTTGGGGAAGCATAACAGCGTTCTTGGAATGACCGTGGAGTTCGACGAAGAAACTGGTGCTATTTCGTTGCATCAAAAGAACTTGATACTGAAAACCCTAGAGAATTTTGGGATGTCAGACTGCAAGCCGAAAGCGACTCCGCTTCCAGTTGGAAGCCTGATGAATCTGGATACGCAACCCCAACCAATCCCTAATGCGGATAAGGAATTTATGGGGGACAAGGATTATCGCGGGGTTCTCGGATCATTGAACCACATCGCCAACGGAACGAGACCTGATATTGCGTTCGCCACGAACTACCTTCAACGATACGCCTCGGATGCTCGTCCCATACATTGGAGCCGCGCTATGCATGTCCTCGCCTATCTAAAGGGAACGATCGAGTATAGAATCACCTACCATCGAGGGAACGCAGAAGATGATGGCCTAACTCCTGTTGGGTATGTGGATTCATCCCATGGCGATGATAGAACGTCAGGGAAGTCAACCATGGGGTATGTATTCACGATGGCAGGTGGTCCTGTCGCATGGAGCTCAAGGTCACAGAAACGAGTTGCGCTATCGACGTCTGAAGCAGAGTACGTCGCCACAGTCCACGGAGGTCGCCAATCGTTGTGGATGGGTTCGTTTTTGGACGAGATCGAACTGTCAAAGGATCGCCCGTATCGTCTGAACTGTGACAATAACTCGGCTATCAACCTGACGCAGAACACCAAAGGACACGGAAAATCCAAGCATTTTGCTATGGATTATCATTGGATTCGTGATAGCGTTCAGCTTGGCGAGCTGGATGTTCGTTACATCCCGTCCAAGGACAATCTAGCTGACCTATTCACCAAGAGCGTTCCCAAGCCACGGGCAACCGAGTTACTGAAGAGGATGGGGATGACCAGGGTATAGAATCCTACGGGCGTAGGCTTCAGGGGGAGTGTCGAGGATTCAGCCTACCCTACCAGTATTCTCATTATTTCTCGTTCGATGTTCCTACTTACTATATTTAGACTATACCTCCTTTCTCCCGATCCTTATAACTACGGCGTTTGCCCCTCTACGCACCTCAGCTGTTCACTACATCTTCGTGTGACTGACTGAGCTGTTGTTATCTTAACAAACATCACATCGCCCCAGGATTCCACGCGAGTGGCGGTTACGCTGGTTTGCAAGGTTGCTGTGGAGGGTGAGGTGCATGCCCTTCTTCATTGTACAGGTTTGGTGGAACTATACCATCTTGTTCTTGCCAATGCCTAATGCTCATGCTCGCTGACACATGGGAGCGCCTAGATGACAAGGAGCATTTTGCACGCTTGTTACAATTGCCTACATTGGAGTCTTGATTAGCACCAATATATACATCGTGGTACACACAGCTCTAACCCATTGGTCCCTGTAGTGACATCTGGTGGAATTGATACGGTCTGTGACACGTCTCGTGGAGGCATAGAACTCTGGCTGTCCTTATTGGGACCGCATACTGGTTTTCTAAACTCTCATTGTGTTTCTTGAAATTATATGATTATTGAACTATGGAGAGAATTCACTGTGAATTCCAGCCCGATGTGTACAAAAGTCCCCGGTTTCCACAAATCACTCAGTGGCTTGCTCAGTGGGTCACTTAAGCGCCCACGTTCATTTTACGATCGGCAAAAAGTTGGATTTTGTCCGACAGTCTATATAAGGTATTTCAGATCAGCCAAAACACAGATCAAATCCTGCATTTTGCCAGATAGCAAAACAAACCATTTTCGAAGGACTAGTGAATTTATAATACTGCTTTCATTCCAGCTACTGCAAAATTAATATATTCCTGGGGGTCCAAATACCAGCAAGATCTTATAATTTATCTACATTTTACTCACTCAAAACTATTCATTTTCATGCTGCAAAATCCGGTGCCAAAACTTTATGCAGTTTTCATGAATTTTGCACCCATTTTGACCCTCCCAAAATAGTCACCAGCCAGCTGTGTGTCTGTTGGCTGACATAGGTATTTGGGCTGGTATTTAGTTCCCAAATCCCTTATGTAATTCTAGCACAAAGACCGAACCAAAACCTGACGGCTTTTGATTGGTTTTTGTACTCCAAATCCCCATCTGCAAAATACAGTTGGTATTTCAGTACGTATTTCCTACCCTCCCAAATATGGACAAAAATACCAGCAATTTTTGGCACAATATTTCCTTAGATGGATTTATGAACAAAAAATGGACTAAAATACAAGAAAGTATTTGACCCCTCCAAAATACCAATCCACCCCAGCAGTGCATGGCTTTTATAGAGAACAGGAAAGTGGCTGAATAAGACAAGGCCACGCGTCCTTATACGCGCGTCGCGACTAGAGTTTTCGAACATTTTCTGTGGCAGAGTTGGGGTAGTCAGCCGCTGACTCCGACTCGCGTTATCTGACTCAGCAGCAGTGGCGGTGTCTTTACTCTTTGCAAATTTAATTATGTATGTCTAGATATGTACACAATAAATCCCCAGATCCGGTCACTGATCAGACTCCTTCCCACTCTCCTCAATGGGGGGTAAAACTGCTTCGCAGTATTGACGAGACCCTGATGTATTTTTATCTTATCTTATCGATACACGTGACTTTCATAATTTCTTGAACCTTTTTTTTTTTACCCCCCATTTCAGAGACTGGCGTCTTTTGCGGTGGTGCGTTGCGCATGTTTGGCTGAACCTTCTCCTCCTGTCCATTTCGCTGCCTTTTGTTGCTCCTGATATGCATGCCTTGTTGGCTGCACGTAATCTATGTACCGTATTTAATTTCATGTTGTCTCATTTTCAGAATAAATTGTCCTTGTTCTGAGTTCTCACCTGTCTTACACCGTCCTCTGAGTGAGCTATCTGTGCATACATTTCAGCATACCTTGGCTAAATCAGATTATAAGCATTCTTGAACAAAACAACGTAACAATACTTGACGTCTTGGTGCAGGTTCTTCGAATTCAGGAGGTACGGCCACTGAGGCAAGGGAAGGTTCAGCCAAACATGCGCAACGCGCCACCGCAAAAGACGCCAGTCTCCGTAATGGGGGGTAAAAAAAAATAAGGTTCAAGAAATTTATGAAAGTCACGTGTATTGATAAGATAAGATACGATGTAAGCTATTTGATACCCCACAGCTGCGAAGCAGCTTTTATCCCCCATGAAGGAGAATGGGAAGGAGTCTGGTCACTGATATGTAGAAAATACTACTTGAGTTCGTAAAATTTGACACTCTTGATTTCCCAGTCTGCGGAGGGATAAACTCGCAAGAAACATAGTAATATAAGATGCCACTCACAAGCTTCGTCAAACGACGCTCCTTTTGCGCGGACAAAGTCTTCACAGCTTGAGTATCCTGTCCGAGCAGCACAGCTTTGTTCTTGACCTGGTATTCCCGAGCTATTCCATACTCCACCGGCCAAGTCACCGCTGACCCCAATCAGCCCATTTGATCCGTCCGGAAACAAAAATGACTCACCATAAAGTCGTGTCAAAGATAAATGAATGCTGGTAGAAATACTTGCTGGAATTGCAAGCCGATGAAGGCCAGTTCGCTAATGGTGTCCCCCATCTGTCGGGAACGGGCGTCCCAGCATCAACGTCAGACGGAACGGAGCCCTGGGGCCAGAAGTAGATCTTGATGCCCTCATCGTCCCATTTCACTACAGCCAATGAGCGTGGGCTGTTGTCAAAAAAATCATACTTACTGGCATATACTCCGCCACCGTTCTCATTGAAAGCGGCACCGAACGAAACGTCAGAGGCAGAGCGTACCCCACAGCCTTGATTGCTCGTCTCGGAAGCTGCACAGTTGGTCCCGCCAACTATAGTTCCTGTGATATTAAGCACGTTCGCATTCGAAGATGTCAAGGAACATCCGACATCAGTGTGAACTGATGCCTGGTTGTTCGTGTAGTCATTTACACCCTCCACAATGTCTATGGCGCAATAAGATCAATACAATAAAAGAACAGTCTAGACGCGGCGAACCTATTTCCCCACTAATGGGCGAATTAGGTCCTATAAAAAGGTCTCAGAAGAAACAGGCAGATAAATGGCCGATATCTTACCGTTCGACCACCATGCACTGCGTGACAAAAGAATCAGTGCCACCATCGAATATAGGGAACAACAGGACTCACGGCCACGTCCCACAGCCCGTTGGCATGTGCACAGAATCCATGATCACCAATACACCATCGTATGTACTCTCTGTAGTGATACGAATGCTTTGACGATTCCCAGAGACAGTTCCCGTTGTCTCGACACGCATAATAGCATTACCATCCGTGTTCACCTCCACTAACCCATTTGATCTCTGTTTTTTTTTTCACCGTTAGTTAGAAAAAAAACACAAGCCACCACACTGAAAGACATACACCCGTGCTCTCGTCAACATAATCTACAATGCCTACAAAGTTGCTCAATGATATGCACGGAGCAAACTGGTAAACCTGGCAAACTCACCATGAGTAGGATCCGAAGTCGTCCAGAAGGACCAGCCATTAAAAAACTCTGTGCCAGCCTACGTGTTACATATAAAGACATATTTTACGCTGATCAAGATGGCAACGCACATGAGACTCTACCAAATTATACGGGGACGAAAAAGAGGAAGCAGTGGCAGAAGCACCGGACGTGGATGCAGTCCTCGTGCTGCTTGTCCCGGAGTGGCTACTACTGCCGCTACCGCTCCCACTACCACCACCACCACCAGTGTTATTGTTGTTTGACGATCCAGCTTTGCAGTAAGTCAAACGCGTTTGCGGGTCGACCAGGGACTGTTGGGAGACAAGGACCGAGCCAAAGGCCAGGCGAAGGTCGCGTGCTATGCTCTTGGTGTGTCGAAGGGCAACATCATGGACACGGGAGACGAGACTTGCTGAGACGTCATGGAAGACTATGAGGACAACGAGGTACACAGGTAGCACATTGAGAAGGAGCATCTAGAAAGCAGGGACTGTCTGTAGTTGTTGAAGGAGGTATAATAGAATTAAGAGGCGAAAGGAAAGGGATATTCCGAGTCCTGTGTATACAGGATTCGGTCTATAACCTGAGAACCTCGGTGGCGGTGCATGATGGTGATAGTCCGACAATTCGCCGTGCCGTGCATGCCGTGTTCCCTGCTTAGTAATACCTTTTTCCCTCCTTTGACCCACCCCGGTCCGTTCTTCGCTTTCTGCTCGACGGTGAACATGATTCACATCGCCGCCGTTTCGGTACGTATTTGAGATTTGTATGTTGTTGATGAACTTAACATTTGTTTTTAGTTGTTGTATCTCTGATCCCTAGGGAAGTGCTCGCCCAAACGGTCTCACACCTCTCTTTGCACACTTCGTAGCCATTTCTTGTTCCTCGACCTTGACTCAACAACCGCAGACACAGTCTGAGAAGATGCCATTCTCGCCCACTTTCCTTGCACAGACCGTCGCTGGGACTCTGCATTACTGGTGCTAGCAACTGGATCAACATCACTCCTGGTACTCAACAAGGCCCTACGGAAGCGTTAGCGGGTGACGCGTGACGGCTGAGATGGGCCAGTTGGTGATGAATGGGTTATGCTGACTGGACTCTTTGGTGGGAGGACTGGCCACGCGAGGCTAGAACGAGAATTGGGTATGTGACCCCCTCATTCTGTTCAGTCTGCCGACCAACTTTAATCACAGATATTGTCTTTGAGTCTGTTACTCGGGTATGGCCTCCGTCGCATAGTGAGTCACGTTTGGCAGGAATTCCGGGCGATAGAGATGGCCCATACTGTATGTTGTCATCTTCGTCTATGTGCAATTCTTCATGCCAGAATCTCCATCGTACGCTGCTTGAGGATCTTCGTCGTTCTGTTTGTCGTTGCTAAGGCCATTCATCCTCGCACCCTCGCCTTCAATGTATTCATTTTTATGTCCTTGGACATCCTCACCTTCGTTGTCCAGGCGTGCTGTTCTCAAGATCGATAGTCTTTTGTTGTGTACGATTAGACCATTATTCAATCGATTTGGATTTTCAAACATACCGCCATGACATCTGTGAACTGTGAGCCTCTGAGACGAGCAGGGGGTTCCCGCTCATTCTTTTTTTGTTTATGCTCCTGAGTCCTCTTCACCTTGCGGCGATTATCGTAAGTCTTCTTCAGTGGTATTTTTCACTCTTTGTTGTCTGCCAAATGTGCTTGTACTGATTGAGATTGACAGAAGGATGATGTCGAATCATATGCTCCTTTAACCTTGTGCTGCCCACGCAGGGCAGCCCACCCCATCTTCAGGACTCGGATCTGCCACGCCTTGCGATGGCCCACCGCTTCATAATGTAGGATGTGGTGGTGGTAAAGAAAGACGACCGGCACCTGTTCGTAGAATAACCTGGACAACAAATATAAAAGGGACGATGCTGGCACCAAAGCAGACCCCAAAAGGAAAGTTTGATCTGATCAAGCACCTCGTCCACGAGGTCACCATCTGTTCTCATGCCCGTTCCGTTCTCCTGTGCAACTGTCCTGCTACAATTGCACAACAGATTCTGTATGGATCAAGAGGGACGTTTCGGTGACTGTGAGGGCCGTCATCCAACGTGTTACGAGCGACTCCAGGGTATGACCGCCGTCGTCACCTCACTGAACTCGTATTGACGTGACTTTCATCTGTAGTTTGTAATAATTCTTCGTCGAGAGTAAGACCGTCAAGAAGCATGACCGGAAGGCGTCCTTCAACGATATGAGCACCGACTTCAAGGAAAGCTTATTCGCATACGACTCGACCGTCATCATGCTGCCTCCCCAGGGCAGGAGTATCTCAACAACTCAGCTGCCACCTAAAGGAATATGTAGCCGGGTGTTCTGTCGCTATCGAGTTCAAATCAGCATCATACGGTGGCGTTCAGACCATCATTTCTTCCCCTTTGATCCAGTTTGCGTTGTAGGAAGTCGTCGCACAGATAGAGCGAAGCTACATCCCCTGTCACACTCGTCAGCTGGAACTTGTCCTCTACACTTCTACACCTCTACGCCAAAGACGCCGGCGTTGTTCACATCCTCAGTCCAAGGCCGGTTTCAATACCATTGGCGGACTACGTCTTCCTTGACCCTTCTCGGAAGTAACTCACTCATTCCTTGTTGATATCGCGTCTGTTACAGAGAAGGGGACGTTTCCGCCCTCATCTACTGTATTCGCTGCACCCCGACATGGCATGGTCGTTAGCCATTGTGGATTTTGCTGGATGGTATCGCTAGCTCTATGAATGCATGCAGAGCTTGGCGGTCCGAGCTACGAGAAAGCGAGACGATCAGCAATTGCCGCCTCGCTGGCTGTCAAAATTACATTTCATATCCTCCAACGCACCTACTAGGACCTCCCGGCCGAAAGCCATCATCCACCTAGTCCAATATGTCATATCATCCTCCACATTCGCTCAATGTCAGGCCCAGATGCCATGAACATCATGTGATAGTAACGACTTGAGCTCAATTTTGAGTGAGAGCTCCATTGGAGGCGGCGTTGATTGAGTGGGAGGAGACGTCAGGGCTAGAACGATCATACGAAATACGTCGGATGGCAAGGACAAGAACCATACACAGCGTTGATGGAAGATACGGGGACTTGAACGAGTCATCAGCAAACTTTCGAAGATGTCAGTAATAAAAGTGAAGGATAATAGCACAGACATACCCTCAAAATAGCCAGCAGGCTTCAAACGACTCGCTTGTCACCAGTCTCTGACTTCACTAAGATAACAGTCTCGTCCCGAATCGAAACGTCAACGGCAGTAGATTACGATGTTGAGAGGCGAGAAATATACAGGGGTACTGCGGAGAAGATCGATGTCGATGAAGGAAGTAGGGCGTGGTGAGGAAAATGGCAGACGGAGCGTTATTTGAGGATGAGATCGTCTTGGAAAGTGTATTTCGTGGCGTTAATCAAGGGGGTAGAGAAGGCCATAGACGAGGAAGAGACGTGCAAAGATATCTCTCGTAGTGCTGGTGACGGCAACAAACGAAGACGCTTCAGAGGGGATTGCTAATGAACGGCTTCTCCTTAGAGTCGTTGGAATGCAGTGATGACCTTGAGCTTCTTGACGGCCTTTCCCCTGCCTTGGGCACCAGATAACCATGAACTGAACTAAATGGTCAATAAGATTTCGGCGAGATGAGAATGGCAAACATACCCAATTGGAGTCGTGCAACCAAGGATGTTCCCCTAGCTGAGCTATGCATAGCCCTCAGGACGTTGATTCCTCTACAATCGTCTCACAGACGGACGCGTTTCTCCCGTCCTCTATGCCCGCCTTCCTCCCAGATCATCCTCTTCTCGAAATTGACACGTCGATGTGTTGTCTATGTGAACCAACTCTAGGTGTTGTTTAAGTTGAGAGGCCGCCATCTTTCATGTTGAACGTTTTGAGGGTGAATGTAGGAGATTCGTGCCGGCTCCTCGTGCCGGTACTCTCGTTCTCTCTCTTTCTTTCTTTATCTTATCTTCTTCCTTATCTACTTATTATATAGCTCTTCTACTTTACTGCGGTGATCCCGCTTTCCTATTACTTATCCCGCCGTTTACTTATTGATTAGCCTTCCTTATTCCTTTGAGTAATAGTCCCTATCCTACCAGTATATAAGACCATAAAATTCTCCTACGTATGCTAGAACTACTCGAATAGAGGTTCTTTTAACCTGGTCTTTCCTCCGTTCGACAGCTCTCGCTTCGTCTAACTCTCGTGTGCCGTTACTGCCGACTTCCCGTCACAGTACCGTCACATATTTTTGACCTACAAGAACTTCGACTTCAACAAAACTCGACTTCGAAAAACAAAAGCCTTACCGGCAAGGCCTTGTCGATTGGAACCCTCTGGCTTGATCACCCGGATCTCCGCACGACTTTGCCTCGCCACCCCAAAATTCCGACAAGTTCTTGCTTCTCTCTACCTCTCTAAACTTGCTTCAATTTTTTTTTCTTGCTGCATCTCGGTCTTGACTATGGCGCCGTTTACCCGTTCGAAAGGGGTTGCTCCGCTAGCTCAGGGGCTCCCGAATCGGAGCAATAATGCACAATCCATATATGTCGAATCGTCGATCAAAGACTTTCACAACAGAAATACGTTGAACATGGTCATCATAAACGGTCGACGGCTTAGCTCCTAGTGCTATCAACTGGCATTATTGACACGCCATCGACAGATCCGCAGGTGACGTTGAAGGTCAACGTGTTGACGAAAACGTCGCACTGATTGAGAGTGCACAGTAAGCGACCCCGATTTGCGAAATGTGATGCACCGCAGGAAAGATAAAGAATGGTTAGGGTGGAGTCAAGCCAGAAGTGAAGAGTTCGACGAGCCGCTGGTAAAAGAATAAGAATCAGCTTTCAGTTGATATAGACGAGGCACAGATACATACTGGTTGTTGATTGAGATATTTGAGCTATCCCGATGTGGTTGATATCACCGTTGCTCCGTTGTGTTGACTGGTTGCATGTTGAATGTCAATGACGTGAAGGTGATGCGGGTGAAGTATTCGGCGCTGGGTGCGATATCTGCCTAGTGCCAGACGCACATCCTGAGAGCTGCTCCCAGCCGACATATTATCACTGGCATGCATAGCAGCTAACCGCGCCGGCCTGGCATAGGTATTGCAGCACGCGGCTGGCAATTGCCCGGTGAGAGTGAGGCCGGACGTATACCTGCGGAGGATTAGCTGACGATGCTGTGCTTTCCTGAAGAGGGAGTTAGCTTACGGTGGAGACGATCTGAAAGGCTTGAACGATGGCGTAGATAAGACGATACTTCGTTTTCTTACGCAGAAAGCGGCCTTGTACCCCATGCGAGTGATCTGCATGAGCACGGCCAGGACATGTACACAGTATGGACTGTGAAGCATAGACCGTGAAACACCGAAAATTTGGCGGTAGGCACGTCTCTCCCTCCCGCTTGCACCCATGCGGCTTCGAGTCCAATTGAATTCGCCCAGGGACGTCAAAAAAGTGCTGGGTGAACGTTTACGGGAGCAGATCCACAAGCCTGCTTTCTTCACGCTCTGTGAAGAACGTGCTTGAGGGTATGAGAGGCAAGCTGCTTTGATTGGATATTGGATTACCCGGTGGACTATAGTGCAAGTGAGCACAGCTGAAAGTAGAACAGAGAAGGAAAAGTACTAACCATCCCAAGCACGCATTCCTCTGATTCACGTCCTTGCACTTAGCCTTGCTCGTGTCGCTGTCGTCTGGATTCCGGATGTGATTTGAGGGATCCAAATAGGGCATTGACGCCCTCTTGTAGCGTCGCGCAGAAGGAGTGTCAGATATAGCGGTTCGATCATCAAGGCATCTCATCAGGAGATGGAAGCAGAATCGTCTGACGAGAACTCGGACTGGTGGGTGTAGTTTCAGAGTCCTGTTAAGACCAGGCAAATCATATCGTTTTTGAACAAATAGGCGATGCGTTGGAGGGAATACGAACAAAGCTCGCAGAGTTAGAAATCCATGGTAGCACGCTGGTATGACAAATGGTGGTTGGTGTCCGGTCTAGAGAGGACAAATGGCCGGTAGACATGCCGTTGGGGGAAAGGGCACCGTTGCTTTCTCGGTGCCATCCATATCATCGTACAACTTGTCCCTGTTGGCTTGGGGAGCTACGTCAGTCTCATGTTTGGGAAAATTGGATTATCATACATACGGGTCGACGTCGAACGGCCAAACATTTATGGGGAATGCGTAGCGGTGTCGCGAGGAGAGCTGCGAACGCAGTATTGTTTGATGGTGTCAGGTCGTCTTCAAAAATTTTGGTGATGTAGATCAAGGAGACGGAGAAGGCGAGGGATGGACAAGAAATGCGTAAAGATATCTCTTGTTGTGCTGGTGACGAGTCCTGGCTCACATCAACAAACGGCGAAGCGTCAAAGGAGATCAATCGATCACCAGTGAACGGCTTCTCCTTGAAGTTGTTGGAATCCGATAGCGACATCTAGCTTCTCAATGACCTTTTCCTCGATGACATGAGCAGGCTACCTCGAGGAACTGTATTAGATGCAATGTCAATAAGATTTCAGCGAGATGAGAATGGCGGACGTACGAGCAGTCGTACAGCGAAAGTCATTCTCCCAGCTGAACTAGCACACAGCCCTCACGACGTCAACCAACCCTCTTCACTGACCTCCCTTCTCTACAGCCACTTGGTCTTCCTCTCTCTGCCTCAAAATTGTGCCTCGCTCAACCTTCCATTCAAAATTGACGCGTTAACATGTCGTCTATGCGAACCGAATCCTAACGTGGTTCAGATTGAGAGTCAGCCACTGTTAGAAATGCAGGTTGAGACACCCCCGTGCCAAGGCATCGAACAAAACCTTGACGGGCGATGAGTACTAGTGTTTGCGTACGCATCGTCGGTGGAGAAAAGAACAAGTTGACAGTCGATATACATATGATGTCCTCGGATGGTGACGGAAGACGAAAAGAGGAGTTTTGATCCCGCCCCCGATCGGTGGGAATTTCGCCCTCCGAGCTGATTGTCCCTTCCCTCCCATGGCTCTGTTTCCGAGAAGGCAACACTACTGTACTGATGACTGAAATTTCTCATATCTGCGTAGGCTGGCGATGAAAGATTCCGTGTATTAAATAAATATACTATCAAGCACTAAAATACCCCGACAGCATTAGTTCAAGCCTCTCAACCTCCCTTCCTCCCGCTACACCTACTATCGCGTTGGTCTCGCCGTCGTCTGGGTTCTGGATGTGATCTGATAGATCCGAGTACGGGCATTGAAGGCCGCCTGTTGCGTCGCGCGCAGCAGGAATGTCAGATGTAGTGGTTGGGGCACCAAGGCATCTCATCAGGAGATGGAAGCAGAATCGTCTGGGGAGAACTCGGACTGGTGGGCGTAGCTTCAGAGTCTTGTTGAGACCAGGCGAATCATATCGTTTTTGGTTGGACAGGCGATGCGTCGGAGGGAGCACCGATAAAAGCTCGCAGAGTAAGAAACCTGTGATAAAGCGGCGATCTGATAAGTTGTGGTTGGCGTTCAGTCTCACTGTACAGCGAGAGGACGGCGAACTTGGCGAGTGGTGGATGGATGCCGCCGTATCGTCATACGACTTGTCGCTATTGGCTTGGGACACTAAGTCTCACGTTTGGGAGAATCAGACAGGTCCAGGGTGTGCTGCGGTGAAGTAGGGGGAAGGGTGAACATGAGTATTATTTGATGGCGAGGTCGCCTTGGAAAGTCGGTGTGGATCAAGGGAACGGAGGGGCGAAGAAGAGACATGTAAAGATATCTCTGTTACAAATGAAAGCCATGTCAATATGAATCTAGCACGCTGGAGGCCAGAGGACTTACTCGAGAGTCATAGGTCCTGGTGCACATCAACAAATGACGACGCGTCAAAGGAGATCGCCACTAGTGAACGTTGAACGGCTGTCTTTGGAGTCGTTGGAATGCGATAGCGACGTCTAGCTTCTCAATGACCTTTTCCTTGATGACATGAGCAGGCTGCCTCTAGGCACTGTACTAGATGCAATGTCAATGAGATTTCAGCGAGATTAGAATGGCGGACATACGAGAAGTCGTCCAACGAAGGACATTCTCCCAGCTGAACTAGCAGACAGCCCTCACGACGCCGGCCAGCCCTCTTCACTGACCTCCCTTCTCTACAGCCACTTGTTTCCCTCTCTCTGCCTACAAAATGTGCCTCGCTCCACCTTTTGCTCAAAATTGACACGCTGACGCGTCGCCTATGCGAACCGAGTCCTAGCGTCGTTCAAGTTGAGAGATCGCCACCACTGGAGATGCAGATTGACCCGCGCCAAGAAATCGAACAAAACTTTGACAGGCGATGAGCGCTAGCTGTTGTTTGCGTACGCATCTTCGGTCGAGTAAAAAAACAGTAAACGATGAACGTTAACGCTGGTGGTCGATCGAGGCTTTGTATGATGTCCTCGGATGGTGGCGGAAGACAAAAAGGAGCTTCGATCCCGCTCCCAATCAGTGGGAATTTCTCTCTCCGAGCTTGGCATTGTCCCTTCCCTCCGATGGCTCTCTTTCCAAGAAGGCAACACTACTGTACTGATAACTAAATTTTTCTCGTATCCACAAAGGCTGGCGATAAAATATTCCGTGTATTAAATAAATGTACTATCAAGCACTAAAATACTCCAACAGCATCTCTCAATGCACGCAGAAAAGATGCCCGCAGAAGACCGCACTGATACGTACCCAGCATCGCATATGCGTTATTGCCAAAGCAGAGTATTTCTACCTTCATGAAATCACTCCGGTGTACGGGCCTTCTAGGCCCTGTTCGGGTGACATGGCTTAACCCGACCAGGCCAGGCTAAGAGAACCGGTCACAAACGTCACAAGATCGGAATAACTCGGATGAATGCAGATGATGTCCGAATGACGTCAAGCGATCGTCAATGCTGCCACCGACGTCGTCGAGGGGCGTCTCAGCGCTTCCCCGCCTGTGCCGTTCACTGACTGACACAATGGCAGCAGTGTTCTTCCAAATTTGTGTTGATTTGTCTAGATATTCAATTTCATTCACAGGAGTACTATATTTCCTAGTGTTGTTGGCATTGTTGTAGTCATTGTGTACAGTGAGCGGGAAGGCGGGTAGAGCGAGCGCAGCATCGGTGTCGGGATGCAGGTGACAATGGAGTGACATGCTGAATAATCCAAATTAAGCAGACGGTTTAAATTTTGGCTCTGGGGCCGGGTTAAGCCGTGTCACCCGAACAGGGCCCTAGTGTCTTTGCACGTCATTCAAAGCTGTGCAACAAAATACCATTAAAAAGACGCCTGAGGTCGTAATAAAGACCTACCTTCGCACCGCACACGTTACCTCCTCATTTGCATGTATCAATCGCTCCTATGGATAAGTTCTGATCGCATTCCCTGTCAGTTCCACTCCGCACTAATTGATGTTCTCGGTGTTGGGATGGTCGTTCTTCAGTACGCCAAAGCTAAACATGCTAGTAAATGGTTCACAGCAGCAGCAGGTGGTGGATATTACTGAGGAAATTGGGGGAAGCGAAGGACGAAGAGCCGACAGACTGATTTGAACACGAAGGAGCGGAGCTTTTCGGAGTATCAGTGAGGGCTCCTCGCCCACAACACATGAAAAGAGGATCGTAGCACTGTGTGAAGGACTCATGCTTTGGATAATCTTCTTTAACCATCATGAGCTGCAGATGAAGGTGGCCATGAGAAGAGTTCAACAGAACGAGGACCGCGGTCATACCCGGGAGTCGTAGCGCGATGTCGAGTCCTCTTCCTTCTAGGCCATCTCCACTTCCTCCCTTAAAGCTGACGGTGACGCGTGCAACAGACTGCGAGAGTCGTTCAAGTCGGAGTGTCACCATTGTTGGTAGGTGCAAACTCAGGACTGTATTCAGGACTGTGGGGTGCTGGTTGGAAGGACCCGAATTCTGGGGGGATGGCGACGGAGACTATAAACTTCCTGTTCGGCCCAGGCTAGGCTCGGATGCTGGTCTGGCGTTGTATTGTTGAAGTGGGAGCTGCCGGGCTGGAATCAACGAGTATGAACGATGGTATGATCACATTGGATCAAGCGAATGGTAGCTTTAACTTCAAGTCGGGATGTCCCCAGTATGTGCGTTGAAAGATGTGAAACGGGATTTCGATGACAAGTGGTCGCAGTAATTGTAGGCCATCGTCAGTTTGCTGAGGCGACACGTTCATAAGAGCATGAGGGATAACGGATACAATGCTAGCGGTGTCATTCAGCAACACCCATGATGGCTACAATGACTGGACCACAGCGAATACCATAGATGAAGGCGGAAACGTCCCCTTCTCTCTACTGGATGCGATATCAAGGAGAGACGAGCGAGTTACTTTCTGGGGAAAAACCAAGATAGACTTGGTCCGCCACCCCATCGGCGGTAAAAGCGCCTTCGGATTGCGAACCTCCGCAGCAATGGCGTTTGTGGTGGAGAATTGGAGGGGAAAAGATTTGGCTGACGAGAGGAACAAAGGAAGTCGAGCTCTGCGATGACTTCGCAACATGCACACTAGAGCAGAGCGAAGGGATCAGTGGCCTGTATGTCAACGGTATGCTATGCCTGTATACGCGGACCTGGCCAGCCCATCTGTGAGTTGTCGAGATCTTGCTGCTTGTGATCATAGTCAAGTGGTACGTTCCAGCCAGCGCCATTTAGAGATTAATTCGGAAGGAAGTTCGCATTCTCGGTGTTAGGGCAGTCGGGATTTTCTGTGTAAGTGAAGGAGAACAGGAGACTGGCGGGGAAGGAAGATGAGGCAACGGTAGAGTTGGGTGCGAGTGAATACCGACATTGCCAATGAACAAGCTCTCCTTGGACACGTTGTTCACTGAAGGACTCTGTTGCGTCAGTACAAGTCCAATGTGATGACGACTATAACACGCCGGACGACGATGAGTGTCGGAGAGTAGGGGAATAATCGTTCGGACATAACTCTACATTGGAGATCTGATGCAACGGTGCATTCCGCAGGCGTGGCAGTTGCGATATAGTGGAAGATATTATTGCTGTAGACGCAGGATACGCATATTCGCTGATGACTAGGGCGACCATGATGTGGATAGGGAGATAGCGCTCGCACCCAATCCGCTACGAAGCTGGCTTTCGTGCTATTTTTGGTATCGTTGGGAGGCATTCCGAGCGTCCACGTCAACACCCACCCCACGCAGATGCGCCAGAGCATGCTGCTCCCGTTTTTCCGTTTGTGGTTCTCCAAACCTGCGTTGACTAGCGCCTGACACAATATGCAGCTGTCTGATGAAGGACGTCACGTTCGAATGAGGGCGGTCGTAGCGGAGGAAGGGAGAAGATCGTGTGGTGGAGAAGAATGGTCGTGGGAGATGCTCTGTCTGGAGACGAGACGTCACGGGTATTCACTAAGAGGGAGGACGTGTCGAAGGGACGTTGTCTGTCGGAGGCATTAGACTGTAGTGCGCTCTGTGTAGTAGGTGCAGAATACATCGATGCCCTGCCTGTATGCGCCATACGATGCAGATTTGAAGTGGTGCCGGTCAGTGATGAGAACAGGTTGTCGAGGTATTCCTGCATTGGGGCGGGGGATAGTCAAGTTGCGCAATCCAGCCGTCATCGATGTCGTCGCGCTTAGAAGCTAATCCAGAAGGAAGTTCGCATTCCTGGCGTTACGGCAATCGGGAAGTTAGTGTAGGATAGACGGAGAAGAGACAGTAGACTTGGTTGCGGGGAGACAGTGCTGAAGCTGAAGCTAAAGGCTCCACCGATAGTATACGCCAACGAACGAGCTTTCTTTGAAGGACTCCTTGTGCTTCTTGACAGTCTTCCGCGAACTGCAGATGAAAGTCACGTCAGTACAAGCCCAACGAGAAGGTGACAGTAGACATACCGAGAGTCACTCATAACACACTAGATGACGATGACTGTCGGAGAACACAGTCACAGAAACATCCCTCTCTGTGGCTGGTCCCGGCCATCCATGCAGCCTGCACCTTTCTTCCTCCCAATCCGTCTGCATCTCCCTCAGTCCAAAACTATCTCGTTGGCGTGTCGTCCAAGCATCTCTCAAACTGAAGAGCCGCTACCCTTGGAGGTGCAAACTAAAAAGTCTCTGCACCCGGGAATTGGGGAAATGTTGACAAGGGAAGGGGGCTTCTGTAAGCACGCATATCATTGTATGAGGAAAGATTTCGCTAGTCGAACAGGCCAGAGTATTAGTTGTTGAGAGAGGCTTTGTGTGCGCGTACCCGAGTTGATACAGGGTCCTCGATGACGAGGAGAAGAGCGTTCGATCCTTTTTACCCAAGAGTCGTACAGGTAAGAAGGACGTTCTCCCAGCTGAACCCCGCACGACGCCGACTACCGCTATCACTCTTCATTGGCATCCCTCTTCTACAACTATCCTCGCCTCACAGAGTCATGGACGCATCCCTCCCGTCCCTCCCTCCACCTGCAAAATGTCAAATTCTGGGTCTCGCTTCGTCCCAGGCCATCTAAGCGTCGTTGAAGTTGAGAGGCCACCATCGTTGGGGGTGCAGAGTTGAGGAATCGCCGCACCAAGAAATTGAAGAAAACCTTTGACGAGCGAAGAGCTTCTGTTTGCGTGTGCACCTTCAGTCGAGGTCTTTACGAAGCAGACGGCAAAGAATGCTGGTGGTCGATCGAGGCTTCGTGTGCACGAGTCGATACCTATCCTTGATGGTGGTGGAAGACTAAAAAGGGAGTTTTGATCCCGCTCCCGGCTGTGATCGATTCGATGGGGTCGTGCTGTACAGCAGCTATAACTCAGATTGGAATCAGCTTTTATGACCTCCCCTTCTTCATACACTGCACTATCATTGACCTACTATGGCAGAGGCTCTTGGAATCGCTTCCTCCATTATCACCCTCGTCGATGCAGCTCATATTATTGTTAGTTATCTCAAGGATGTCAAAAAGGCACCCAAAGAACGCGACAAGCTCTCCAAGGAGCTCTCCAATCTCGCAATATATCTTAATGCGGTGGATCAGCTCACTCGGACGGTGGATGCAGGTGACCCATGGCTTGCGATGGTGCAAAGGCTATCTGGTCCATTTATGCAACTCGATGTACTACTGAAGGATATCAAGAAGAAGTTGGAGCCTGCGTCAGATGGTATGGGAAAGATGAAGCAGAGACTGCTGTGGAAATTCAGCAAGGAGAGCATCGAGGATGCTCTAGAGAGGATCGAGAGGATCAAGTCCCTGATGATAGTCGCCGTACAGCAGGATCATGTGTAAATGGTTTTCATGCTGTTGCCCGGCGGATGCTAAGTATGATATTCAGGGCTTTGTCTCGTGCAATGAACCAAGCGTTGGCTATCATCGACACAAAGGTCGACGGAATTTCGGATAATACGATACACATCAAGCACAATGTAAGCCTCGTAGGCAGGAACATCACCAAAGTCGACAACCGAGTGAGGCATCTGGATGATGAGATATCACAAATCCGAAGACAGACACGGAAGATCCAGGGTGGTATGCATCTTTACTTTCCTCTCTGCTGACTAGTTACTGATAGTTAAACAGGTAAAATGCTTATGCACGTACTTTCTTGGCTCACTGACTTGAATTTCAAGTCCGTACAAGCTGAGAAGCTGAGCCAGCGGGTGGGGAATACTGGGAGCTGGTTCCTTAAGTCTGAACAGTTCCAAAGGTGGGTAGAAGGTTCAGCGGCATCGTCATGCCTGTGGTGTCCTGGAAACCGTAAGTTGTTCTGCTAGATAGCTTCCTGTCTTCAAACTAATGTATCTCTTCAGCGGGTGTCGGAAAGACCATCCTGGCTGCTATCATCATCGATTATTTGCAGTCGCTGAACCACAAGAAAAACACAGTTGTCCGGGCTGTCCTCAGTATCTTCTGTGATTATCGATCTGCAGCCGCACAAACTGTAGCCAGCCTTCTTTATGGCCTATTGAAACAGCTGGGTCAAGGCCATGGCTTCTCTTCCGCAACCCTATCATTCTTCCACGAGTGCCTTTTTGATGAAACACGACCTTCCCTTGACCTTCTTATCGAAATCCTTTCAGAAGAGCTGAGATTATTCCACCGTGTCTACATTGTTCTTGATGCACTGGACGAGTTCAGTGGGGATAATCGGGAAGTGCTCATCAACACGATAAAGTCATTAGGAGCCCATGTCTATCTCCTTGTGACGTCGAGAGACATTGTCATGATAGGATCACTCTTTAAGAAAGATGCCAGGTTGCATATCCGAGCCGTTGACGATGATATAAACTTGTATATTGAGAGCAGGCTCTCTTGTGACCGTCTTTCCCGCCACATCAAGGGGCGAGGCGATCTGCGTGAGGCGATACTTACTGGAGTAGCGAAGAAGGCTAGGGGCATGTGGGTCACTCATGTAATCACATTCGTTATGCGCGCTGACCATCTTTGTGTGTAGGTTTCTTCTGGCAGGCCTGCACATGGACTCACTGGCTCAGACAACAAACCGAAAGATGCTTCGAGATGCAATCAATAAATTGCCGGACAATATGGCAGATGCCTACGACCAGACACTGGAGAGGGTCGATAGTCAAGGCATACATGATAAAGCCCTTGCATATCGCATATTTGGCTGGATAGCGTTTGCTAAGCGCCCTTTGACCGTGTTGGAAATGCGATATGCATTGGCTGTGGAAAAGGATACAGCGGCCCTAGACCCTGACAATCTCCATGACGATGACCTTTTGGGCAATGTCTGTGCTGGACTTGTTGTCATGGACCACACATATACAGAGTTCAGACATTCTCAGACACCAGGGCCTATAATGAGGTTTGTGCGTACGTATGGATGTTCTAATCCTTCCGATATAGACTAAAGACGAAAATTCCAGATTATACAGCACAGGAGTATTTTGTCTCCCGAAAAGATGTTCTGTTTCCTGATAATATCCATGACACTATCACACGCACCTGCCTGACATATATGTCGTTCGACAACTTAGTATTTTCTTCTGGTCGCAGCGCTTGTCCCCAACAACTAGCTGAAATGAACCCGCTCCTTCACTACTCATCCAGCTGCTGGGCATACCATGCCAAGAAGGTGGAACTT
Organism: Desarmillaria tabescens; assembly: GCF_030435595.1. Taxonomy (NCBI): domain Eukaryota; kingdom Fungi; phylum Basidiomycota; class Agaricomycetes; order Agaricales; family Physalacriaceae; genus Desarmillaria; species Desarmillaria tabescens. The sequence continues at coordinate 84,080 of NW_026848391.1, read as the reverse complement.
TTAATGAAAACTGAAATCATCGCATTCCTCTGTATAAAGCGTAACAGAGTAGCTGCAGACACGTTCAGAGCGACATTCTGCGGCACAGACAGCACAACACCCCTTCCACTTCAATTTGCTGCTTATCACGGCTTGGTGCACATTGTGGAAGCTCTTCTTATCCAAGGGGCCGATCCACAAAAAGAACCACCATTGATGGCAGCCGTACAAGGAGGGCATCTTGAGATGGTGAAGCTGCTCCTATCACAAACTGATGTTGACATCAATCGGGCAGATTCAGTGACGAGACGTACACCTCTCATGGAAGCAGCATCTCATGCCCATGAAGAGGTGGTCAAGGTGATCTTGGAGTCAAAGCACTTGAACTCATTGAATGCAGTGGACCAATTTGGGGATTCAGCGCTATTCTGGGCAATTTCTCGTAGTTGTCCAGGGGTGGTCAGGATCTTACTTGCGACACCAGGTATCAATGTTACTTTACACAATAACAGCGGGCGTTCTCTACTTGCTCATGCTGCGTCTCTTGGCCAGAATGACATAGTGGAGATGCTTTTGGACCAAGAAGATATTGCCTGGTCACCTGAGACACAACAGGTACTCGAATTCTATGCTGAGAAACTCAGGTTGGAGAGATATCGGATAACCGTATAGGTCGATAGTTAGCACACAGTAGAAGTACTGAGGACTCACACGAACGAATCTTCCCTAATTGCCAAGATCAAGTGTGCCTCATAGCATCTTCACAACCTGAACTACAGATGAAGGTGACATCAATATGGGTTTAGCGGGATGAGGATCATGGACTTACGAAGAAGTCATAGGCCTGAGAGAACCGCTTATGATGGGCTTACGGGATTTTGAAAAGCCGGATCCTCAGCCTTCCACGGCGACCTTCCCCATCTCTCGCACTCACGGAGATGTCTCTCCCTTCCCTTTCTTTCCACCGTGACTGGTCCTCTGCCTGCACGATGCCAAATCCTGCGCTTCCCTTCCTCCCAATCCATCTCTACATCCCTAAACCATCATGTTGACGTATTGTCATGATCCCGTTCAAGTTGAGAAGCCACTACGAACAAACCGAGGAATCTCCGCACCCAGAAATTGGGTAAAATTGTCGACAAGGGGCTTCTGTGATTGTGCTGCGTGTCTTCTGGCGAGGAAGGTTTTCGTATATGAGTAGGCCAGGCATGTTGCCGATTGACTTTGCACGTTTGCACCAGAGTCGATTCATTCCTTGATGAAGACTTTGGCAGGGGTATGGCCATCGCAGATGAACAGCTTCTCCATAGAGTCGCTGCTCACGTCGACTCTCGTATATTGCGCTTCTTGACGACCGCTCATTCTGAACAACTGCGAATGACAGTCATGTCAATACATATTCAGCTGGCTGAATGTAGAGAGCATACCGGAATCATAGAACCAAGACACCTTTCTGCTCTACTCGTGCACGCAATATTTAGAGATTTGAAGTAGTCGTAGTGAATGTTCTCCTAGCTGATCCATCACGGTCCCCTCCACAGCGATGTTCCTCCGCTTACACAGCATGCCCCTCTCTTCCTGCATACGGTCGTTTTTTGCCTATCTGTTCCTCCCGCATCTTCTGTTCCTCTCATTCAACAAATTGGCCTGTCGTCCACGCGTCGTTTAAGTCGAAAGAATGCAGAAAGCAAAAATCATTCAAAAGAAGGACCTTCTGTGACTGAGCATGTCTCCATGCGAAGAAAGCTTTTGAGAAGCGAACAAGCGAGGAATGCTGACGACCGAGAGGGGCTCGATGTGAAGTCCTTGATGATGGTAGTCAAAGACAGAAGGAGAGTTTTGATCATGATCCGATGTAAGCGCTTCGTAGCATACAACAAAATCTTGCCTCGACAGCTGCTGTTCTCTCAGCGATGACATGCAACTTGGCAATATTGATTTTTGAGGACAGCTTCCCGACGTGGTCGATATCACGGTTGCTGCATTGTGTTGGATGGTATGCTGAACATTGGTGACATGCAAGAACCTGACGCAAGTGAAGTATCCAACACCAATTGCGATAACTGTCTGGTGCCAGACGGATATCCTGAGAGTGTCTCCCAGTCGGCTTATCATGCGTAGCAGTTAACCGCGTCGACATGGCATAAGTTTACGGCGCTTGGCCAGGAATTGCCTGACGAGAATGAGGCCGGATGTATACCTGGGGGGAGGGTTAGATGAAGATGCCATGCTTTTCTGGAGAGAGGGGTAGCTCACGGTGGAGACGATCTGAAAGGCTTGAACGATGGCGGTAGATAAGACGATACTTCGTTTTCTTATGCAGAACACGGCCTTGTACTCCATGCGAGTGATATGTAAAAGTATGACGAGGACGTGTACGCAGTGCAGACTGTGAAACATTGACCGTGAAACACCACAATTTTGCGTTAGGCACGTCTCTCCCTCCCGTTTGCACCCATACGGCTTCGAGTTCAATCGAATCCACCCAAGGACGAAACAGTACTGAGTGAATGTTTACAGGAGCAGATCCGCAAGCCTGCTTTCTTCACCTTCTGTGAAGAACGTGCTTGAGGGCACGAGAGGCGGCTTGCTTTGATTGGATATTGGGTCGTCCAGTGGACTATAGCGGAAGTGAGCCAGGCTGAAAGTAGAACGGAGAGGGAAAATTACTAACCATCCCGAGCACGCACTCCTCTAATTCATAACCTGCACTTAGCTTTGCTCATGTCGTTGTCGTCTCTCCAGATGTGATTTGAGTGATCTGAATATGGACTTAGAGGTCCTTTTGTTGCATTGCATAGCAAGAATGCCAGACATAGCGGCTGGGGCATCAAAGAATCTCATCGGGAGAACCACCTCTTGAGGAGGACACGTTTGGATTGGTCGGTGTAGTTTCGGAGTCCGACTGAGACCAGGCGAATCATCGTTTCTGGTCGGATAAGCGATACGTCGGAGGGCTCGCCGATTACAGCTCGCAGAGTAGGAAACCTGTGGAAGCGCGCCGGTCTGATAAAATATGGATGGTGTTTGGTCTCAACATATAGAGAGAGAACGGAGAGCCTGACAAGCGGCCGGTAGGCATGTCGGTTGAAGAAAAGGACATCGCTGTCTTCGCCATCCATATCATCCTACGACTCATCACTGATGGGGAATGCGTAGCGGTGTGGTGAGGAGAACGGTGGACGGAGTATCATTCTATGGTGAGGTTGTCTTCAAAAGTTTCTGTGATGTAGGTCGAGGGGGGCGCGCGCAAAGCTATCTCTCGTAGTGCTGGTGATGTCGATGAGTCCTGGCACGCATCCATCAACAGACGGGGGAACGCGTCAAAACAAACCGTCAGTGAACGGCTTATCGATATCCTTGGAGTCGTTAATTAAAATGTGATAGCGATGTCGTCGAGCTTTTCGACGGCCTTTGTCTTGATGAAGATGAACAGGCTGCCTCGGATACCAGATAACTATCATGAACTATACTAGATGCAATGTCAATAAGATTTCAGCGAGATGAGACTGACGGACGTACCAAAGAGTCGTACGTTCTCCCAACTGAACCATGCATAGCCCTGAGAGGACGTCGACCCTCTACGGCCACCCTCGCTTCCTCTCAGGTCATCCTCTGCTCAAATTAATTGAGTTGACGCGTTATCTATGCGGACTAAGTCCAAGCGTCGTTCAGATTGAGGAGCAGCCACCGGCGGAAGTGCACCATTGAGGAATCGCCGTGCCAAGACATCGAAGACAATGTGCGCGCGCTGTTCAGTGAAGCAAAGACAAGCAGACGAGGAACGTTGGTGGTCGATGTGCGTGCCCGAGTCGATACGTATCCTTGACGGTGGTGGAAGACAGAAGAAGAGTTTTGATCCCGCTCCCGATCAGTGATATCTCGCCTTCCGAGCTGATCGTCCCTTCCATCCAATGGCTTTCTTTAAGAGAGGGCGACACTACTGTACTGGTAACCTACATAAATTTCTCATACTCATGTAGGCTGGCAATCAAGATAACGTGTGTATTAAGTGTACTCTCAAGCACTAAAAGGCCCGGCAACATTAGTTCAAGCCTCTCGGATCTCGTTGACGAGAGCATCGCCACTGGATGAGACCGTGAATGCATGCAGAGAAGTCAGAAGGCTCAATTGATGTGTATCCCAAAAAGATAGCCTGAGGTCATAATAAGGGCCTAACGTACGACACCTAAATCTCCATTATGCCATCGACGTGTACTAATCACTTCTGCTCTCAGAGTTATTCACGCTCGAGACGCCTGCTTCTAAAATCAGGCGCTGCTAGTCCTGTCACACGTATGAACCCGAGAGTCACTCAATGCCAATCTCCACGACAACTAACGCGCCAAAACGCCAAGGGAGCGAAGAGTATCGTGAGGTACAGAGGTCTATCTAGCAAAAGGTCAGTCAATAATTGGAAGGTAATCAATCGAACTAACATGGAGCCACGTTATAGCATACGGGTAAGCTATGGTTGCATTTCCTGTCGGGTCCATTTCGTACTAATTGATATTGTAAACGTCGTTCTTCAGTACATTGGCTTTCACATTAGCAAAAAGTTCACGGTGGCAGTGGGTGGTGGGTTATTACTGAAGAAACCTAGGAAGCAAAGGCGATAGGCCGACTTGAACGTGAAGGACTGTATCGTAGTGCTGGCTCCTCGCTTGCGACGCGTAGAAGGATGATAGCGGCAAGTATGTGAAGGACCTGCGCTTCTTGACGTACTTCTTTAACCATTATGAACCGAAAGCGAAAAGTGATATCAATACAAGTCAACGAGACGAGGATCGTGAATATACCTGTGTAGGAGTCATAGTATGGTGCGTCATCCTGTTCTTCGCTTGAGTCCTCTCGGCCCCTCCCACTTGATTTCTCAGAACTCACAGCGACGTGAACCAAACTCCGAGAGTCGTTAAAGTTGAAGCGTTGCCATTGTTGGGATGTGCGAATTCAGGGCGTAAGGTGCTGGTTGGAAGGATCCGAATTCCGAAGTAACGGTGGCGGAATAGGCTCTGCGACTGTGAACCTCCTGTTCAGCAGAGGCTAGGTTCAGAGTGCGGTGCTTGTCGTACGTTACATTATTGTGGTGTGAGCTGTGATTTCATAGGACCAAGTGGCGACGGCTTTCGGTCAAGAGGTCCTAGTAGCCGTGTTGGAGGACGTGAAACGGAATTTCGACTAGTAGCACGGCAATTACCGACCGTCTCTATTTTCTTGTAGCTTGGACTACTAAGTCCTGCATGCGTTCATAATAGCATTAGGGCTAGCGGTACCGATGTCCACAATGGCTACAACAATCAAGCCATGTCGGGGGGCAGCTCGTACAGTAGGTGAGGGCTCCAGCTGACGAAGGGATGCTGTTGCACCCTAGCTCGGTAGCGACTCCTCGATACGTGCATCGAAGCAGAGGAGAAGAAATGATGGTCTGTACATCAATATTATGCCTGCCTTGTGTGCTATATGATGCGGCTTTGAAGTGGATAGCGACCAGACCAGTCAAATTCTGAGTTGTCGAGATACTCCTGCTCTGGGAAGGCAGCATAATCATAGTCAAGTCGTACGTTCCAGCCACCGCCGTTTGGAAACTAATCCGGAAGGAAGTTCGCGTTCTCGGTGACACGGTAGTCGAGACTTTCTGCATTGGTGTTCTAGGCAGTGTAGGCGAAGGGGAACCGAAGATCAGGGAGGAAGCAGAGAAGGAAGACAAGGCGGTAATGGACTAGGGTGCGACGGAATGACGCTGAGGGCTCCGACGACATTGCCGACAAACAGGCTCTCTTTTGAGTCATTCATTACTGAAGGATTCCTTCTCCTCTCGACGAACAAACTAAACTGCAGATGACAGTCGCGTCAATACGAGTTCAGCGTTCGAGATGATTCGTAACACGTTAGATGATGGCGACACGACCCTCGCAGTCATCGAACGTCCTTCACTGACTTCCTATGACTGGCCATTTGCCTGCACTGTGTCTCCCTTCCACTATGACCGAGGTAAAGGAATGAACTAATACCGATCTCCGTTGCGGCATATAGATGTCTCATTGAAAGGGACGTTCACGTTGCATCCTACTTTATCCGGCTGGCAGGCCGAGATTCGAATATGCGATGTGAGGTCTTGTATCCCGCAACAGGAATGGTGGATGGCCATCAACGCAGCACACCAAAAGGTGGAAGTGGGCCCATCTGGCAAGAAGGAAACAGGCAGGTGCAGATTCAGAGCCCGCCTCTTTTTACCATACGAGTCGATGTGTTGGTGAATGATAGCGTACCATTCTCTGAGTAGGGTAGTGCGCCTGATAAAGTATCGGCGAAACAGGGTAGCTGTATTAGAGAGCAGAAGATTTAGCCTAAAAATACAGCTGAAGAGTGACGGGTGGGGGAAAGGGTGTCACCGACGATCTCATCGTACGGCACCGTGTCTGTCATTCGCTGCCGGCTTGGGAAGAAAGGACGTTTAGGACCAGGGAGGAACGATGAACGGAGATAGTTGGAGATCCATGAATCATAGGCTTGCTAACGAGTTCCAAAGACAAAGGATGTTACTGGTCAGTGTTGTCTGACCAGCTGTCTCTCTATGCGCGGCTTGACTCGTGTGTTCTTACTGCATATGAAGTGTTAGGCAAGACCGGCCAATGAAAATGACTTTCTGTAGTGGTAGTGTCGTGTCCGCTTCGATATTTCAAAGGCATGTATCATACAGACGGGAATCACCAGCAACTATTGGGATGTGAGTGAGTGACACTCGTAGATATAAGAGCAACGTTGGCATACATTGGGTGGATGATTGCAGAAGGACGATGACAGGCAGAAAGGTGGTTTTTGCAGTCGCTGTTCGTCGAGAAACAAAGAGATAATCCTTGAACCGGGGGAATCCTTTATTCGTTCTGCCGTGCCTTTGATTTTCATCAGTTTTCGGATTCTTGTCGCCCGAGGAATAATCAGGTCATCAACGTAAAACGCCGCGAGCCATGAATACTCAGTGTACACTGGAGAGATGACGAGGAACATTGGAAGAGGGCATTGGTACGAAGACCGCCGTAGGAGACTGGTCGTACACGTGTGATGGCGTGTGGATTTTTGCAGATGCAAGAACTAGAGGACGAGACGAAAGGTCGACTTGGGCGTGACGCGTGAAGGACAAAGGACGCGTGGAAGGAGAATAGTGACCGTTCGGCGAATGACTCATGTTTCTTGGCAATCTTATTTGAAGGGGCTTCTGTAGTAGGAGACAAGCTTGGCACCATTGGGGTCTTGAGGTGGTGGTGGTGTTACCGGCGCGAGGCGATGGATGAAGACGGGTCGCGACAGTTCTTCAGCACAGCCACCATATGCACGAGTCCAAAAAAGGCACTGGCAGTCAACACTTATCGTTATATCTTGGTCATCTTCGTAGACGGTGACGACATTCCTGACGCGTCAGCTCCTCATTCTCTCGCCCATCACAATATATTCATCCCTCTTTCATCTCAAGGCCTCAAGACGTCAGTGGTAGCCAACAATGACAGCGGCGACTCCCTTCACCTTACCCTCGTGTCGGTGAACCCAGGCATCGATAACATTAATATCAGCGCTTCGCCCATCATATGATCTGATACTACCGGATTCGCAGCTGTGAGGCGCCTGTCATCGGTGCTAGAAGCTCAAGTTGTGTGATTCTGTGAAGGTGATTGTTGTCGCCGTGCATGCAGGGCTCTCAAGTACTTTCGCAAGGTTAGACCTTGGACGACCAATGGTTTAATGTTTTTTCTTTTTGGATACAATATATCGACGTCGTACAATTCTCATACGTCCCCGCCTTGACTACGGCTCAGGAGGACGGGCGCCAATCAACGATTATCAAGAACGCAACGCGACCCATCTGTTTGCCATCATCATTGACCCGGTTGTTGTGAAGTTGTGTCTTCGATTACGACCACGAGGACGGATCGTGAGTTGCGGCTTGCGTGCGTCCAACCTTGCTCTTCACCACTAACCATGGCAGATGTCGCCCTAGGAATAGCTTCGTCCGTTACCGCCCTCAACCAAAGCATCACTACTGCCATTAAATGTGTCAAGAACGTACACGATGCGCCTAAAGAAATTACCCAGTTCTTGACGGAGCTACAGTATATGGAGATCTATCTGTCCGCCCTAGGCAAGCTTATTAAGCTATCCTCCCAAGACGACCCCTGGTTGGAGACATTACAGCAGTTGCGCGGTCCTCTCCAGGAACTTACGGAGTTACTCAGGGGACTCAATAGAAAGTTGAGAAGTGGTTCTCCTGGGTGGAAAAAGGGGGCAACGAGACTGCTATGGTCGTTTACCAAGCAGAGCGTGGACGATGATCTGAAGAGGATTGAACGTCTCAAGACCTCGGTCATGAGCGCTGTGCAGCTTAACGATGTGTAAGTGACTCCCGCGTTCACCTCTCGGAGGCTAAGTTTGGTATACAGCATGTTATCTCATGCAATCAAGGATACGGTTGCAGATGTCAATGGCACGGTTGATGTTATCTTAATGGGTGCGTTCATGGTCGAGATCTATAGTCGTATTGACTGCTGATACGCTCGTACCCGGCAGACGACAAAGCTGAGAGAGTGGCGAGGTGGCTGACCCCTTTGGATTACGTCACCATTCAACGGGCGAAGCTAAAAGAGCGCGTCGGTGACACTGGAGAATGGTTCCTTGAGTCCTCAGAGTTTAAGAGTTGGAAGGACGGTTCTACGGAGTCCCGTACTTTGTGGTGTCCTGGCGGTCGTGAGTCAAATATCGCCACCGTTTCCTTGAAGCTGATATATCTCTTTAGCGGGCGTTGGAAAGACCGTCTTGGCCTCCATCATCGTCAACTCTCTGCAGTTGCCGGACTACGAGGAGACATTCGTCCAGAAGAAGACACTTGTCCTGAATATCTTCTGTGATTACCGATATGCGAACGCACAAACCGTAGAGAACGTTCTCCGTAGCCTCTTGAAACAGCGAGTCCAAGCACACGGTCTCTCTGACTCGATTGCATTCCTCTATGACAATAACACACCCCTTTTCCTTGATAATCTCACCGAAGTCCTCGCACAAGAGCTGAAATCGTTCGACCGTGTCTACATTATCCTTGATGCCTTGGACGAATTTCCGGAAAATGATGGAGGTCAAGAGAAGTTGATTAATGCCCTGCGGATGCTGGGCAGCAATACTCGACTTCTTGTGATGTCGAGAGACATCCCCGCGATAGGATCACTGTTTAAGACAGATACCTGGTTGGATATTAGAGCTACCGATGAGGATATCAAGACGTATATCAAGACCAAGTTCTCTTCTGGCCGTCTTTCCCACCACATCAAAGGACGAGGCGATCTGCGTGAGGAGATACTCAGCGGAGTAACGATGAAGGCTGATGGCATGTGTGTCAATCATGCAGCTGCGCGTGTTGCACCTATTGACTGACTCTCTGTAGGTTCCTTCTGGCGGGCATGCACATGGACTCACTTGCTGAGACCTCAAATCGAAAATCACTTCGAGATGCACTCACAAAACTGCCAGGAAATATATGGGAGGCGTATGACAATGCGCTGGAGAGGGTTAATAGCCAAAGCGAAGACCGTCAGGAACTTGCGCACCGTGTATTTGGGTGGATAGCCTTTGCCAGGCGCCCTTTGACGGTGTTGGAACTGCGGTATGCATTGGCCGTGGAACCGGGGATGACAACTCTAGACCTCGACAATCTCCATGATGAGGACTTTTTGGGAGATGTCTGTGCTGGGCTTGTCGTCAAGGACGAAACATATAGCGAGTGGGAAGAATTTCAGCTGAGTGGAGCTACAATGAAGTTCATGCGTAAGTGTGGATGATCTAATTTTTTTCTACATAAGCTAAAGATGAGTTTTCTCTAGATCAAACAACCCGAGAGTATTTTCATGACCGCCGATGCGCTGAACTCTTTCCTCGCATCCAAGAGACCATCACGCGCACCTGCTTGTCATATATGTCACTCGACGACTTTGAGCTTCCCACAGATGTTGATAATGCCGACAACGACAACGTTCTCTGCGCTCTTGCTGAAAAGCATCCGTTCCTGCACTACTCGTCTGTTCACTGGGGACACCATGCTAGCGGACCAGTGGAACATTCAATAGAAGATGAAATCGTTGCGTTTCTCACTGACGGCGTTGACTCGGCAAACCGCAAAAAGGTCGCGAACATCTTTCATAAAAGAACCGTATCCAGTGAGGCGCCTGTTCCAGTTCAGTTTGCTATGGATTATGGCCTCTTGCATATCATGGACGTTCTCCTCTCACATGGAAAGTACCCATGCAAGGAACCGCTGTTGCTGACAGCTGTACAGCGAGGGGATCTTGAGATGGTGAAGCTGCTACTGGACCAAGACAACGTTGATCCAAATGCCCTGTCACCCTCATCGAAACAGACACCCTTGTTGTATGCTGTAGAAGAGCAGGGCCATACACATATTGTGGAGTTGTTATTGCAGTCTGGGCGGGTTGATGTGAATAGCAAGGGCAGGAATGGATGGACACCCCTTATGATGGCGGTCAGTCATGGAATCATACCGACCGTCGAAGCCTTACTGAAACACCCTGGAATTGATGTTTTGGCGAGAGACGATGACGGTAAAGCTGCGTACACTCATGCTTGTCACTCAGGACCAGACAATGGTGGGATGGTTACGCTTTTTAAGAAATATGGATGCAGCGCCGAGTTAGATAATTATCAGCCTATCTATCTGACGCCTGTCAACTATCTACGTTCCCAATGAAGGAGTAGGTCTTGCGATCTAGGTGGCATTGTTTTATGTAGAATTGAATGCACTTTTTACTTGATTCACAGAATAGTTGTTGCGACTCGCAAAGTCGTATGAGTTTAATTTGCAATTGCCTCGAGTTGGGCCTCGTTACAACTTACAACTTGTATACATTTCTAGCAGCAGCAAGTTCGAGTGAGCCATTGGTCTACTTGACGATAAATCAGTATAGCATACAGAGAAGTTTGCTCCAAAAGATAAATACGTAAATATGGATCGTGGGAGTACCCACATTTTGCGAGCGCAGGCAAGCACACGGTGACTGGAGACTTGGGTGCAGGCGGTACCTCCGGTAAATCCCGATAAACAAGCCGAGAGCAGACAATACCGGCTCCAGCAAGGAAGAATGCGATTTCTATAACCTCTGCTATGGCCGGTGGGAAAGGTTGTATGCAGGCAGGCTCGAGCCATGCTTTGCCTTGTGGCCGAAGTCGAAGTCGAAGCCGCAGTCATGCAGAAACTGGCCTATGATGTTGTACTGGTATCCTCCGTGATGATCGGAAACAGTAGAAAAGACTAAACTAGCAGTGATGAACCTTGACAACATCCAGCATCTGCATCAACCCCCACGATTCCCAGACAACACCCTAGATGCTTGAGCCTCCTGTTGATCAGCAGCGTGCGCCGTCGAGTGGCTACCAGGTGCCCATCCAGCAGCTCCCTAGCGCTGGCTTCCGTATTCCATTGCAGGGGACCTCTCACTCTGGCTTACCACCAGAGTATCTTGCTGGACAACCAATTGTTAATTGGGCTACTACCCCCATCTACTTCGGCTCCGCCATCTTCGATAAATCCGTCCATCCATGCAAGATCGAATACAACCGGCCTAATTTACCTGCACCTTGCTCAGTTGCTGTTGACAATGCAATTATCTTCCATGAGGGGCGTTACGATCTGCTCCAGTTCAATCCTGATACCATGGAATTTGTACGCGCGTCTGAAGGGCGTATCCCGGCTGGCAGGAGGCCGGTTAAGGGCGGCTACGAGGAGGATGGGATGCCGCTGTACCATGGTATAGCTATGCACCCTAATAAGCATAGAGTACCAGGAAAGACGAGCCCTCGCTTGTATGTACTGTGTGCTGTCGTGTGCTGTAGCTGGCCAACCCCTTCTTTAGGCGCGGATGCGTGTACTCTTATAGTAACGACGTGCACCTTGTTACAGACTATGAAATCTTGTGCGCACAAATACTTCTTTGCATTGCTTTGAGTATTATTTAACTATATCGGCAGGTGTTGGAAGTAATGGTGCAAGTGTATAAGACGAGCGAAGACCCATTTGAAAGTATTTCCCCGAATGCAGTGGGATGTAACAATGGATTCATTTCGGTGCAAAGCATCGTCATCTCAGTCATATGGTAGAATGTACAGAGGAGTAACTTAACCTCGCCCATTTTTTTTTCAACTCGGATGATGCAACCAGATTTTGACCAGACAAGCAAGGTATGGGTTAGTGTCGAAAAGAATCAGTGAGCCCATGCCAAGAATGTGCGCAGAAAAAGAAGAGAAAGGTTGCAAGATGCCGCAAGGGTCTTTGAACGAACCCGTGCCAGTAGTGGAGAGATATCACGATGGGGTCATGATACGAACCCGCCCAAAGACACAAGGAAGAGAAGGAGGAGACCAAAGAATGACAATTTGTGAGTGGTCGATACAGGAAGGATTTAGAGAAGTCAATGATGATGTTTGCAGTGGAAGGCCCAGGAAAGGGCGATCCGAAACTCCGATCACAGCTTCCCTTCCGTTTCCCACCGTCATCGAGGACTACGGAAGCCCTCATCCATTGCCTGTTACGTTCGGCTAGCAAAAGCTTGCATGCATGCCACAGAAAGCCCTTCCCTCGTTGATGTTTTAGCCAATTTCTGGGCGCGGAGAGTTCTCTAAGGGTAGTGGCTCCCCATCAACGCAATGGGAGAAGGGAGGCGTAGGATTCGGCATCGTGTAGGTGGAGGGCTGAACAGAAGAACGTGTCCATGGTCGTCGTCATCGCTGCTAGTCGCAAGCAGTTCTTCTGGGTGTACTAGGTCTACCATCCATACCCGGCTGAACTTGTACTGATGGTCACCAAGAAGCTTGAGCCGTCCACCGAACCTTCACTATCCTTTTTCACGCGTCCTCTGTCCTTCAAAGCTTCACGCCCAAGTCATCCTGCCGTCTCTTGGTCCTCTGTTTCTTGCATATGCCAAAATCTATGCGCCATGCACGGCTAGCCTCCTACTAGATGTACCAGCCGTCGGTCTTCTTACCGATACCTCTCTCCGATGTCTGTTTATGGCTCCCGGCGTTTTACACCGGTGACTTGATTGGTTCACATGCGATAAGGATCATAAAACAGATGAAAATAAAAGACACGGAAGAACGAATAGTGGATCCGTCCGGTCTACAGGTTGTCGCTTTTTTCCTCGACGGACCACGACTGCGAAAATCACTCTCATGCCAATCACCAGAATTCGTGAGTGACGTTTCGGTGACTTGTGAGGGTCGCAGGCAGGGTAGCGTGTCGCTGTCATCCAGCGTGATACGGACGACTCCAGGGTATGTCTGTCTTCATCATCTCGAACGCTGGACTCGTATTGACGCGATTGTCATTTGCAGTGAAAGTGGGGACGGCGATGAACGACTTCAAGGAGAGTCTGTTTGTCGGCAATGCCGTCGGGGCACTCAGTCCCATTCCGTCGTGGCTATCTCTATATCTTCCTTCTCCGCTTCCCTCCCTGATCTTCGGTTTACCTTCACCCACACTCCGATGCACAAAATACTGACTACCCGAGAACACGTATTTCCTTTTAAATGGTGGTGATTAGAACGTACGGCTTGACTCTCCAGAGCAGGAATATCGACAACTCACGAAATTCGCTACTCCGCTATCCATTTCAATACTACTTCATAAGCAAGGTGTACGATCATTTCTTCCCGTCTACCTACTTCTTTATGCATATCGGAGAGTCCAGAGCTCGGGTTGCAGCGTCATTCCTTGCCCCACTCGTCTTTCTCCGAGTCCACACGAAGACGCCGTTACGATTATCCCGCTGAACAGCATTGTAGTCCAAAGAGGTTAACCATTATCCCAAAGTGCGAAGTCGCTTTCAATACTGCAGATGGGATGGTGGACTACCTCTGTCTCGACCCTTCCCAGGAAGGAACTCCCTCGTTTCTTCTTGATTTCGCGTCTGGTAGAGAGAAGGGGACGTTTCCGCCCTCTATGATATTCGTTGCCCCCCCGCGGTTTTTACAACATAGAACATCAACAGCTACTGGGTGGAAACCGCAACATGTTATTGCCCTTCACCGCTACGCGAGTCGTCCAAATCATCGTCTTTATCTTTCTTTTTGTGATGTTTCTCTCCTCCCCAGAATCCCTGTTCGCTTCTATCGGCTTCCTGGTTGAAGACCGCATAGAAGGGGTCTTACCTGTTCTATGTAGCGACATACCGAGTCAAGATCAACATTGCATTTTGTATAATCAGTGCCAACACAATACATTAGGACCAAAATCGCATACATACGTAGAAATAAGTGTAAATGAGGAGAATAAGTAACACAGAAGAGACGTGCAGTATGAACATAACGGGTCTGCAAACCAGCAGGACAACCCGGTCGACCACGATATGTATGGGGAGAGAAACGGGGCCATAGGAGCTTTGTAGCTATTCTCGTAGGATGCACTAGAGTCGGTTTGGGTATATCAATGACCTCTGTATATCGTCGACAGGTACTCCAATAGTGCGAAGGAAGACAAAAGACAGACGAAGAAAATGGCGGGGAAACGAGCCGGACCGGATTCAGCATATAGCGTGTACGACGCCCTGTCATGAATAGTCTGTTCACTCAGCGAAAGCTTTCCTCATTCGAAGACACTCGCTTCAACATATCCTTTCTTCTCATCCGCCTCTCAGGCTGTTCCCCCATGCCCAGACAGCGTCATAAAATCCCCTTCTAGCGGAACGCCCTTCTCAAACTTCTTCGCTAAATCCGGGTTCACCACTCATGGAATACCAAAGAAAACTCCATCCACCTTCCCATCCTCAACATACTGCACCGCCTCCTCGCCTGTGAATAATGCATTCGCGAATACATTCGTAGCGGGATTCTTCAACAAGGGGGTATACGTTCCGAGGACATCATGCTTCGTTGCACGCCGAGCCCCGTCAATAACAGGATCGAGATTCCCTGCGTACCGCACGAGTGCAACGTATGCGATCCCGAGTCTGTCAATCTCTGAGATGAGGTACCCGAATATGCCCAGCGTCTCTTGAAGCGGCATTCTGTTCAATTCATCAGTACAAGTACAAGCCACGTCACTTGAAATGAGGACATACCCGACATCATTATACCCTTCGGCGGGGTTCAACTTGATACCGACCCTGTTGGCACCCCAGACGTCTACCGCGATCTATTCTCCACGCTCCGGCCTCATTGATCTGTCCGATGTTTCGCAGTGCTATCGAGGAACTGGTGGATCAGATACCAGTTCGCGCCGTGGATCTTTACGCCGTCGAACCTGGCCTGTTTCGCGTTGATAGTAGCCTGTTTCCATTGGCAAGTAGAATTCGAGGGTCGTCGATTGCAGTAGGTGTGACATAGCCTGGCTGACCAGGGAGGAAACGGAATTTTCCTCCTCGGGCAGAGATTACTGAGGGTGGGAGTCCTGAGGCGATTTGCTCTGGTGCATCGGGGTGGCTTAGGCGTCCAACTATGTGTTAGTATGTATTTCCTGCAGTAGAAACACAGGGAACTGACGATGCCATAGCTAGAAAGTAGACCGTGTTAGAGGCTACTAACGAGACGAGGGTATAATAAAATATACCTGTGCGAAGATCACGCCTCCCTCTTCGTGAACAGCGTCTGTGACATTCTTCCACCCGTTGACCTGCTCTTGAGACCAGATACCAAAAGCATTCTGGCAATCAGCATTAAAAATCGGCGTAAGCACCAGCACGAAGAAGGGCGTAAGAGAAGGGCGTGCCCTTGTTAAGCGATGCGAATGCCTTCCGTGACAATCAAGCCAGCACCCCCTGCGGCGCGTTGTCGGTAGTACTCGGTGTTGAGACTATTGGGGACGTTCGTGGGGATGGCATGGTTCCGTGTCAAGGCGGACATGAAGAACCCTATTCCTGAGGGTAGTAGGACCAAGTTTGAGGGGTTGGAAAAGAAATCTGAGGTTCGACATCGGTGGAATGCGAGAAAATGCTTGTTGGTTGTAACTCATGAGGATTTTTGAGGAGTAGCATACTTGTTATGTATACGTGTCGCGACCAAGGCCATGCGTAAAGGGACCCAGTATGAAGCATGACCAAACGTAGAAAATTTCGAGTTTCTTAGTAAAATTCCGGTCCTTGGGGTTGACTGTGTCCAGGCACCAAGCGAAAAAGTTGAGTCAGAAGCTACGCGATTTGAAGGATTTGATGACCGGGATCAGCTGTGCAAATATGAACGACTAGTGAATGACCGAGGTATCTGGGGGAGGGGTTTACTTGGGTGCTACTTGTCGGCCCGAAGTTCATGTTCCAGCCGGCACCAAGTTCAAGAGTTGAACAATCGGCGGTGGCGTAGTAGGGCGAAACCATAAGTGTTTGATGGTAAGATGCTCATCTTGGAAATTTTCGGCGGTGGAGAACACGGCAGCTGTCGGTGAACTGTGGTAGATGCAAGTAATGTTAATAGAAGAGTTCAGCGAGATGAGAATGGCCGACGTACTCAGGACGCCAATAGCCCTCCCGTCCCTCGCTACGCCTGCAAAATGCCACATTATGTTCCTGGCTTCCTCTTAGGCCATCCTCTGCACGTTGACGCGTCGAACCAAGTCTGAGCGTCGTTCAGGTTGAGGAGCGGCCGCCGTTGGGGGTGCAAAGTCGAGGAATCGCCATGCCAAGAAATCAAACGAGGCTTGAAGCTAATTCCGATCACAGCTTCCCTCCCATCTCCCACCGTCATCGAGGACTACATCGACAACACCATGTCGTCCGAGTCCCATTCAAGCTGAGGCGCCGCTATCCTCGGAGGAATCTCCGTGCCCAAAATTTGGACATGACGTTGACGAGGGAAGGGGATTATGTAGCGTGCCTTCAGACGGGCAATACTTTCGTTAGATAAACCGGCGTGGAATACTGGTGGTTGAGATTGAGAGAGCTTCGTAGGAGACATTTTGATCGGAGTTTCAAATCGCCCTCTCCATCCCGGACCATCCGATGGCTCCCTTTCAACACTAGTATACAATTTGGGCTTCTCAGCTCCACACCGACTATAACGAATCGGCGAATACTCCAGTCATCAATGTACTAGGTAGCCTGGCTTGCGACTTCTCCAATCACTACATTTGCCAGTTGCCCCATATTATTTGAGTCTGACAACGTCCCCCTTTCCTACCGTGTTACAGCATGCTTTATTTTGGTTGAACGCTCCAGAAAAATATCATTAACGCACGGACAAGGATGCTGCTGGCAATAGGTGTAGGTATTCGACAGGAGGGAGGACACGTCATAGTAAGAGAATACATCCACGGCAGACTGCGATTATACCACCTGTGAGCTCGATGACCCAGAGTAGTAGTTGAGAGAAGGGATCAGAGCTGGATGGCTGGAGGCATTTTGACACTTGTATTAGAAGAGCGGGCTACGAAAACGAGGGTTGGGCTCTCTTGTTGTATGACGTCGCCTGGGTTGTACACACGCTCAAGGAGACATATCTACTTTTGGAACACATCCTGCGAACAGTCAGCTCTTGACAATAGGAAGAGTGACAGCGAAGTACGGTTACCAGCGATGTTAGGCAGAGCAACGATTGTGGTAAATCGAAAAGCACAGTGATTCCGTTCCATGGTGGGTTTGGCCGAAACTGACGTTGGCTTTGCAGCCTGTCATATAGCCACTGTCGTCGATCACCTATCTCGAGCTCAACGGGCCCGTCGATACGTGATATCCAGCCCCAACCTCTCAAAGTTTCCTTTCGGATGATCAAGCCATGATCTTTCAATGGCATATTCCAAACGACGCAGATACTCTGCCTCGTCATCAGCGAATCGGACAAAAATATATACGCCCATATAAGCCCGTGGCAAGGCTCAAAATGCTTGGCAACGTCCGAAATAATTGCGCGAAGGTTATATGCCCATATGAAGCGTGGAGGATTGATAATTCTTCATGTATCATTATGAGTATTTCTTATGTCAGTAATGCATATCAGGCTTCGAAAGGTATCAGTACCATTACTTGATGCCATAGGCAGGTATAACATGAGCTCATATTATAGTGAGTCTGTAACATCGTAAATGTATTGTAACAGTTTTTGGTACTATGCTTATTGTCATTCATGGAGAAATTCACAGAAACTTTTGAGAAACTCAGAAACAGTCCATTTGTTATCACGGCACAGAATATTGGTACATCATTTATATAAATTGGTCTCGAACTTTATACTGTATGTTCTCCTCGCTCTTGCTCTTCTCTCTTCGCTGCTAATCGCTTGACAGAGCCGCCATTAGGAAGGGACTGGGAAAGTCGAGTCTTTCCAGTCTTGAAAACACTGCTAGGAAACAGAACATCAGTAGGTAATCTCGCATCAGATGGGGGAATCACTTAGTCCACCATTCCAATACGGCCTTTGCCTTTGCCTCTGCAATAGGTCCAGGGGCATCCTCAAAGTAATCAACAATGTTGTTGAAGAAGACGTGATAGTCGAAATCACCATCAACTTGTTGCCAGCCGCTCTGCGTCAACGCAATCCGAAGCTATATAGCTAAGATGAGCACGCAACCCTAGATAGAAGCATCAAAGAACCCAGCTTGTACAGCCACATAGGCGATACTCCGTGCGGTCACTGACTTCAAACCAACATTATTAGCTACACAATGTGGTGGATTTCTCTTCTGTCGTTTGGCACGAGAGACCGGCATATTGAGATCAATCTCGTCTGCAGATCCAGGTGATGTCATGAGGCACTTCCAAGCCTGTCGAGAATATCAGTAAGAGCAAAATGAGATAGCCCATTGAATAACCTTCTGTAAGATTGGAGACTGCGCAAAACCTTCATCGTTATCGTTGTGGTCCTTTTCAGGGTCAGGGAACAGGAATCGAGGCCAGGATTCTGCAGTAACTGGGTACTGCGGATCACCGTTCTGTATTGCTGCACGTACACTAGATGATGGGATGTCAATATAGATCTTTGAGTGGCCATACAACATACTCTGGATCCGACCAATCATACTCAATAGGACACAGAAAGGCTCCCGTGATGTAATGGTCAAAACCACGACCAATGCGACTCTCGGTATCCAATAACTCCTCTTGCATATCAGTGAGTTTGATTGAGCGATTGATCCATTCGGGCACTTTCACCAGAAGACAATGAGTGTCAACCGTTCTGGCAGCGCTGGCACCGTTGCTGAGCTTCAATTGAAATTAGATGACTATGGAATGCTAACTCAAATGGAGGGCTTACCGAGGTGCAGATATCATTGAATTCACCAGGTGTGGTCTCATTGCCTAGAAGAGACTTTTCAATACGAGGCCCAAGGCTCTCGATCATTGCCTTGTAGCCTCGAAAGAGTCTCTCTTGTCTGTAGTATACAGTAGATACTGTTAGTAGACACTTAAAGATTAATGAACAATATGACTTACTCCAATGTAGGTAGAGCAGAATCTTCGTCTGAGTCCGAAGATGAATCCTCTTCAATCTGCTGGCGTCGGACTTTCTCATCCACGATGCTCCGGACACTGTCAAAGGGTGACATCACACGGGGAAGAGCACGTCCCATCTGTTTGAATGACTCTCTAAAAGAATAAATGGAGATGATAGCAAGGAGAGAGTCATTATTAAACTCACTGGTGCTTGACTTGGGGAGTACCCTTCAACGTGACCACTTCTTCTTCCAGCTCTGCAATGCGCCGTTTCAGAAGACCAATGTTCGAATGTGATAGCTGAGAGGATCCTGGTAGGTTGGGGATTTGCGATTCTTGGAGGAGTGATGCCATATTGCTTGAGATGCGACGTTAGCAAATTTAGCCATGACTTAAGTATTTATGTTGAAAGAACTGACTGCCGATTCGGAAGAAGAGCCTACTTCGGGTGCGCATCGGAGAACAAAATGGATCTAGATGGTGAGAGACCTTGTAGGTCCGTGTCGAGCCCAATGGGCCTTCACGATGAGAGAAACTAGAATGGTTTGGAACATGATCAGGGTCTATCACGTGGTGCATCACAGCCACTACGACGCGTTAATCCGGTGATCGCGAGATGCCTGTATCTCGCCTCTCCGACTCGGAGCAGCCTACTTATTAGACCGCCAACTGCATGCCCGTTTCTCAGACAATGCACCCCATCTCACTTCTCATCTTCATTCTCCTCATGTCCGAGCTTCTTCTTCCCTTTTCCTGTGTTCCTGCTGAAGCGGGGTGTGGCCGAAAATTCAGTACATCCAAAGGACTTTCGCTTCACAAGAATCACTGTGAGGCCAGTATTAAATTACGGGCTCAAGTAAAACTGGACAAGCCTCGAAAGCACAAGAAGCGCAGACGTTTGGAGGATCCTGTTGGTTCTGCTAGAAGGGAGGGAGGACTGCTGGTCAATTTGGAGACGGAAAATGCTGAGACTAGTATTCAGGTATGTGCACAGTATATTATTCTTGACTATAATCTAAGCTGTCAAAATGCAGACAATAGACTACCAAGATGTGGATATGCCTGAAGATTTACCATTGTCATTTACACAGACTTTACCTGTACCAGAACGGCCACAACGCATGCATCGACTTCCTCGCAGATTTATTGACCATCTCCCAGAAGCTGCACCTGCAGCAGTTGCTGCCACCTCCGATGAACCGACACCCATTATCCCTCGTGTGCGTCTCATTGTCCACGATGCATTCAAGACCGTGACCAATGCATTCCATATCCTTCGCTTCTTTCCAAATCGACCATCCTACGATCCTGATGCATTCATTTCACCACAAGATCTTGCTAACTTTCCTGACTCCACTGAGTCTGATTCGAGTGCTACGATTCCTGAAGAAATCGGCTCAGTGTTACCACCTCCATACCCTTACTCGAGCATGAGCACATATCGTCTCATGCAGTGGGTTGACTCTGGTAGCAACCTCAAATCTGAAAGCGAGGTTAACCGTCTTGTCAATGACGTTATTCGTGCACCAGATTTCCGTACAGACGATTTTCAGTCTGAATCCCAGTTTGATGTGGGCAGAGAGCATCGCAAACTCGACACTGCGATTAACTCATCGCCCTCACTGAAGGATGGCTGGCGTGAGGCAACTGTGGATATCAAAATACCTACTGGAAATCAGGCTACTGGTGTACGTGTCTTTTCAGTCCCAGGATTTCGGTACCGACCTTTGGTTGAGGTCATAAAGGCCGCATTCACTGATGTGCAAGCATGCCTATTCCATCTTTCTCCATTTCGCCATATATTCGTATCTCCACTCACTGGACATGAGACACGTATATACGATGAACTATACACCTCGGATGCCTGGCTGAATGCCCAACGAGTTCTCCAACGGGCCGCTAACGAACCTGGGTGCAAGCTAGAGAAAGTTATTGCCGCATTGATGTTTTGGTCTGATGCGACTCACCTTACCAGCTTTGGGACGGCAAAGGCATGGCCACTGTACACCTTCTTCGGTAATTTGTCCAAGTATGTCCGTTCAAAGCCAGACTCGGGTGCATGCCACCAAACGGCATTTTTTCCTTCAGTACGCTCGTTACTCTGAGACTTAGTTCTAGCAGCTTACAAATATTTCTTAGCTTCCAGACTCAATATCCGACTTCCTCCGCACACTCAACATCAGTACGAATCAGCAGAAGAACTTGCTGACCCACTGTCGGCGCGAACTCATGCATGAGGCATGGAAGCTCCTTCTGGATGCCGATTTTGTCCATGCCTATATCCACGGCATCGTTCTCAAATGTGCAGATGGAGTTTATCGTCGTGTCTACCCCCGGATATTCACATATTCAGCTGACTACCCTGAAAAGTATGCTTTTATTTCCTCCATGGTTAAGCACTAACAGATAATTGCATATTGTACAGAGTACTCCTTGCTAATATTCGAGATAATGGCACATGTCTGTGTCCTCGCTGTCTTGTTCCCAAGAAGAAAGCCGATCAGATGGGTCTCATATACGATTTGAAGCTACGTGTTCGTCTGGCTAGGACATATCTGTTAGACGAGATAACGAGGGCACGCGATTTCATTTTCAATAAGGGATATACTGTCGGCAGTGCAGCAGTGGAGAGATTATGCCAACCGCAGTCAATTGTTCCGACCATGGTACGTTTACTATCTGGTTACCAATATATCAACTACTAATTCTACTGTCACAGAATGCCTTTGTGGAAAAACTCGGATCGACATTCAATCCCTTTCAGATGCTAGTCGTGGATCAGATGCATGAATTTGAGCTGGGCGTGTTCAAGGCTGTTCTTGTCCACCTTGTCCGTATCCTCTATGCAGCTGGTAAAACTAAGAAGAAGCAGCTAGTAGAGATTTTCGATGAAAGGTATGTGTACATGTACCATTTCTCGACTCCATCCTGTTCTCAGTTGATGCCTTTCCTCAGATTTCGACTTATTCCGACGTTTGGGGTTGATACCATACGAAAATTTGCCAACAATGTGTCTGAAATGAAGAAACTGGGCGCTCGGGATTTTGAGGACATCCTTCAGGTACGTCCGCCTTCCTAACACTATGTCCCAACTAACTGGCTGTAGAATTTAATTCCAGTTGTCGACGGGCTTCTCGATGAACCATACAACTCCTGGATTTTGACATTACTCTTTCGTCTCGCTGAATGGCATGCTCTCGCTAAGCTGCGAATGCACAGTGATGTTACCCTGGAACGACTCAAGAATTGTTCAACCACATTAGGAAAAGAGCTTCGCCGATTCAGGGAGTGGTCAAAGGAGTTCGACACAGTGGAGCTTCCGAGAGAAGTCAACACACGAGTACGAAGGGCCGCAAAAAAGGCTGAAACTGAAGCCTTTCGCCATAACGAAATGCAGCCACATCCAGTCTCTACGTCAAGTCCTCAACCGGGACCACAAAAGCGGCAGCTCAACATCAATACGTACAAGTTCCATGCCATTGCTGATTACGCTTCCACTATTCCTGTTTTTGGTACAACTGATTCGTACTCGACACAGACGGTTCGTGGAAGTCCTCTGTTTGCTAGATAACTGCTGATGATATCCAATAGGGAGAATTAGCGCATCGTACAGTGAAAGGATTGTATGCTCGGACAAACAAGTCTAATGCCACCAAACAAATTGCCAATCACGAGCGACGACGGCGACATTTCAGACGCCAGCTTGGAATACATGGCATGAAGAACATTTATCCGATAAAGGGTTCAAAGAAGGATTCACGCAAGTCTGGTTGTGCAGAGCTCCATCATATCATATCAGAGTCTCGAAGATATCGACATGATATTGTTTCCTTTGTTCACCTAAACGGCCAAGATCCTGCCAAGACCGTGAGTCACAGACTTTTTTTTGATTCGGTGTCTGATATTAGGTCTTACAGAAGTTTATATTCAAGCTGAAAAACCATCTTCTCACCCGCTTACTCGGCCACGATTTTGATGGTGATGATGAAACGTACTCTGATGCGCAACGGGCGTCTGTCCACATCGTCAGCAACCGGATCTATGCTCATAAAACAATGAGGATTAATTACACTTCATACGACATGCGACGCGATCAAGATTCTGTTAACCCTCGAACACACAGCGACGTCATGATGCTTTCTCCCGAGACTGACGCTCATGCTCACCCATTCTGGTATGCTCGAGTTCTTGGGATTTTCCATGCACAAGTATGCCATACAGGATCGGAAGCTCGCAGCCATTCTGTCCAGAACATGGAGTTCTTGTGGGTTCGGTGGTATGGAACTGAGCCGGGCTACAGGTGGGGATTTAAGAGCGCACGCCTTCCAAAAATTGGATTTGTACCTGAAGACGATGAAGGGGCATTTGGCTTTGTTGATCCCTCTCTGGTTCTCCGTGCATGTCATTTGACTCCCGTATTTTCGGCTGGTCGTACTCGGACACTTCTTGACTTTTCCCCATCGGCCGCGCGACATCCAGGAGAAGACAAAGATTGGGTGAATTACTATGTCATGATGTGAGTTGTATGGCCTTTATCCGATTCCTAGCTGACTTGTGGGTTGTCTTGCGGCAAGCTTTGTTGATAGAGACATGTATATGCGCTATGCCGGTGGAGGCATTGGACATGATGCAGACCCGAATCTCAAAGACAATGATAACGTGACAGGCGCAGATGATGAAGCCGCCATAGGCGAAGATACGCTGGAGGAAAGTGAAGAAGACGATGGCGAGGAAGACGAAGGCGAAGAAGACGATGGCGAGGATCAGAGCTCCGAGGACAGCGAGGATGAGAGGCCTTCCGAAGAAGGCACCGATTCTGATGGATCCGTAGAATCGAGCTACCTTGATGTCGAAGATACTGGGTTTTCTGACTTGTAGTACATTTACATGTCAATGCAATCACTAGTACCACTTTACAACCAGTTTGTGTAAGCCAGACCGTATTTTATTGAGCTTATGGTAGCAATGTACGGGATAAAAATAATCCTATGCAATCTTGAAGGCTAACATATCATTATGGGGGTTTCTAATAGCATACAAAGAGGTCGCAACATCGTGCCTCGGTTATATGGGCTTGTAAGGCCTTGACAAGGCGGATAAGAATTATGCCGGATCGTGGTCGCCGCAATCCACGGCAACTTTTTTCCCGATCTGCTGATGGTACCACTGACAATTATCAGCAATAAAGGGGGCAAAAATAGCCATGATTTTGGTAAACGACACTCTTTGATGGTCGCCCTTGCAAACAAAACCATGTTCGCATACTCAAACCACGGAGGGAACGCGCCGGCCATGCCCCAGTCGACCAACAAACGTCGCCCCTCTTGTCCACGATAATATTACGCATATTGAGATTGAGATCCATATGACATAGGACAAGAGGGTAGGAAGCGTCGAAGGTGGAATATAGATGACTGGAGCCACGGCGCCACCTTCTTCCACCACAGCGAGGTAACCTTCAGCCCTTTCCACCTAGGCTTCGCCTATACTTCATACACTCACAATTCTCGCAAACGTAGTCACAATCATTCCTATTTATTTATACATTCTAATCCAAAAATGCTAGTATCAAAGTAAGTAGAACGACGGAGAATACCCGGTCTTCAGAATCATCTCCACCCCAGGCTTGAGGCTTGCAAACAGGTCTTTGGTGGTCTTCTTTGGAGCCCATCCTATGGCCTTAGACCTATTTACCACACAACGAGAGTTGGATCCTAGGAAGTCAAGCTAGACCATGATAACATGAGAATTGAAGTACCACGAAGGTTGATATGGTATGAACTCACACTGCCGAAATACTTGGCCATTTCCTCTTTCGTGAACGAGGTAGGCTCTTTCTCTGTTGCTTTACCCAACTCAACCAGAACGGCACCTAGATGCAGGGACAAGTCGTACAGAAGATGCTCTCCGCTTGCACCGAAGTAGAATCCTTCGCGGCTGTGACCAAGAGCCGGGTTTTTTCCATCGACGATAGCGTCATAGAGCTTGAGGTAAAGATCAGCCTCTGTGAAAAACGCATTAGAGCGCGACTGGGACGGTAGAAATCAGAACTAAAACCTACGGTCATGAATTTCGACATTAGGCCACGAGTTCTTCCCTTCTCCAGCCATCCCAGCATGTCCGCGATCAAGAGACGCACTAATGAGAGACGGTACTTGGATGGATTGACGGTTATGAATCTCTGCATCGACGAGCCTTCCCGAAGACAAGCCATAAACAGTAGACGGGAGAATGATACAAGTTTTCACATAGCCTTCAAATGCATGTGCGTCAGTATGTGCTTGCCAGTACATGAGTATTAATACCAACCTTCCTTGTCCGCGTTAACGATAGCAAGGTCCACTGGTCTGTGTATCTGAGTGATCGGGAGTGTCTCAATCTGATCAGGGTTTAGATCATCGTAGATAGTTTCTGTAGCTTTCAGGCCTCCCGAATTATCCGAGAGTACACCCGTTCCCGACTGGTTTGGTTTCCTCTCATTAACTTCAATGCACTCTGGATAAAATGTCATAGGACTTACTGTGTTGATAAATACCGGTACTTTTCCAGTCTGTTCGAACCGTCTTTTGATCCCTCGGAGCGTGGCCTCCGCCCCACGAAGGTCGTCACAATTCGCCATCGCCACAACAACGTCTGCATTCGCTGCACTATCCTCGAGCAGCTGCAAGTCCGAAAGCGATCCTAGGATGGGCTCGACGCCGAATTTCTTCAGCTTTTCGGCCTTCTCTGAGGACCTAACAAGAGCAGTGATATGGAAAGAGGATGCGTTTTGTTATGGATATTGGGTATCCACTGATTCGGTGCATGAGTCAACACATGCCCGTACTCGGCCTTCTCGGCCCTAGTAGTGACTCGCTCGTACTTTCTCTTATTTTCTCTTACCTTCTCTATTCTTCGTACTGATACTAGAATATTATAGAACATTATAGAATAATAATGACTCGAACCTGTCCTTAGTATATAAACTTGTAGATAACATTGTATTAGAAAAGCTTTTACCAATCTACCACTTTCAGGACACCTTCACTGTGAACCCTCAGCTACGCCTAGCGCTTGCTGAACAACTCGTTGGATATGCCTAGCGCTTTCTGACACCAACCCGAAGGTTACGCTTAGCGCTTGCCTTCACCCACGGCCCGTAATAGCTTCGCGCTTACAGGCTTTCTATATTGGTAATTGCTCCGCGCTTACCGGCTATTTCCCTCAGTAATTGCTTCGCGCTTACTGATTTCCTTTATTTCGCAAACCGGACCTCTCAGGTCTCCTCACGAACCCTCGCCGGAATCCATTATATTCCCTAACGACGTACATCATTTCTAATTAATCATACCTCGCTTCGATCATCACTCCTCGCCTCGTGCTCGCATCTCCGGATTTCGGCAGATCCATAACACGTTTGGATGACTTAGGAATCGTTCAAGAACGGTGCCTCCGATGTAACCTTTAAAGCACAGATGAGATTACTTCTGGGTTGCTTAGAGAGTTTGATGCTACATACCGGTGACTCCAGCCATAAAGAAAGTAGTTTTGGTGGTCATCGTTGGAAGATTGACAGTGGCTGGAAGTCAGTATGATGCTCTACGCTCGACTGCTGCCGGTTTTATATCTTTCCTTCGTTGATTATTCATCGAGCTTACGAATCAAGCCTTCCGGTCAGCGAGATGTGCACCAAGTGAAGCTGTAGAACTGTAACGAGAGATCTGAATAGTAATATAAGAACAAGAAATCCTTGATTTCTTGGGTTTTGGGGGGGGGAGGAGAACTCGGCTTTGAGAACTGTGAGTTGAGCAGAAGGGAGACCGGCAATAAAACCAGTCCCGAGATGAATACGGGGATGAAGAGATGCCGGAAGCTCAAACTCGGTTGTCCGGGGAAACCTGAAATCAGCTGAAAAGACGTAGCTGCAGCGTCAGGCCAGGCGCTACCCAAACAAAGAAGGGAGTAGGTGGGTGGGTCAAAAGAGAACGGAGAAGTGACGAAGCGACCAAGATGAAGAGAGCGAAGAGAGAACGAAGCGAAAATACTCTTGCACCGAATAGCGCAAGACGATCGCGTTGTTTGGCTACCTCTGTTGAGCCAAACATCTGGGGAAATGCGACGAAACGCTGGGGGAAAAGATCTCTCTGTTCACTACGCTTTACTTGGCTAAACACAGAGTTTGAGCCGTTCGCTCCTCACGTCAAACTTGTGTGGCAAATATTCGAGGAGAAGTGTGGTTAGTGAGGCCTTGATGTTCCATGGAACGATACTGGAGCATATTTGCACTTGGGGTTAAGCTAAGCCGAGGTTTTTCGGTGTTCTCCATTTGTTCTCCAGGACAGACTTGGGAGTGTGACTTGATATGACATCCGAAACTGGCGTGATCAAACCCTCGCTTGCCGGGACTGACTTTTGTGAAGGACAGGGTGCAATCAACGGCTCCAGAACGACTCGGGGAAGTAACGACGATGACTGCAGAATAGTAGATGCCGTCTTGCTAGGGGAAATCGCAAAGGGCGGGGGAAACGATGTGACGGAGGTCACAGATACCTCATTGATTTCACGAGGCAGCTCTGGTGTCGCTGAAGGCTCACGAGAAGGTGCTAATACGAGAGAGTGGCCAAGGATAGGGCTAGATGGTGTAGATGCATCCTGGTTACTGGTGTGTTCGTATACGCCCATTCCTCGTGTCATGTCTGATGATTCAAACCCCAGGTTCCAATCCAGAGGGTCGCTATCTGATTGCGGACCATAGCCATCTTCATCTGCACTGTCGTCAGTTGTGCCATCGTCCTCCGATGATGCACTCTTTTCATGTTCTGATTCACTCGACATCCCATGGGTCTCGTCACCGCTCTCGTTGTCGATCAGCGTGTCGCTGTTATTCGTCGTTACGGTAGTACTACCACTCGAAACCAAATCAGTAGTCCTTTGCAATATAATCAATGTTATGGCTCATCTTATTACTGAAACCGCGAGCTTACCTTCGAACAATAGACGTCGTATGGGCCTCGGAAATGACAAGTGCACCAAGGTCTACTTTTTTCTTTTTATTCGGTCCTCTGGTCTTCGGGACTGCCCTACGCTTCTTCCATACCTTTTCCGTCGCTTATATTTCTCCATTGGTGATTTCCCACAGGCTGGTGAACCAAATTACTTGATCGCCTGCTTCCTCGTTGGGATGCACGTAGGGCTGGACAAGAAGATGGACTGGCATTATCCCAAGACATGAAGGTCAAGAATCTGGAAGAAAGGAAATCAGGAGGGAGAATCATCTTTGATCCTACGATGGACGACTCACCCTCCCTAGTTGATGGTTTTCGTGCCTTCACGAAAGGGACAACACAGAGCCGTTCAGAGTACCGTCCATTCATGAGAACATTGGCCCACTCGTTGAAGACAACACCAAACACTGCGCGCGCAGCTTGTTCGTCAGAGAAGCCAATAATAGAGAAGAGATGTGCAGTGTGAACGGAAAGCGCAAAGAATGAAAACGGGATGGCAAAACATCTAGAATCCGTCAAGGGAATGTTAGCCAATCCAGTCAGACTTGCTGGAACCAGTTTGGGTATATAGAGAGTATCATTACTAGGTGATTTAGGAAACGCTGCGGTGGACGTGGTGGACCGTGACTGAGATCTGAGAAATGAGCCGGACCGAACCCGGCGAGTAAGTTTAAACTCTCTTTTCGTCTCCCATCACCGAGGACTCTGCTTCGACTCGGCAGGCGCGCCCGTGAAGCCTCTCAAAATCGTTAACATTCTGGCATGTTTCTAGAGAAATTTTGCTAGACACTAAGATGCGCGCGCTTACAGAAGCCGTTTCCTTCGTCAACAATTACCGGGTGCGGAGATTTCTCACTTTGTGCCTCCTGGAATAGCGGCTTCCCAGCTTGAACGGTACTCAGACGACATGTCAATGCGGCAGTGCTGTGCTAGGAGGAATGGAGGTACAGTCGACGTTGTGTCTGGCTGACGGATGGAAGGGACCTTTCTCCCATCATCCCGTGGGCAATTCTTAGCACCATTCCCTTGTACCCAAGTCTATTCTCAACTCTGCACCCCCAACGATGGCGGCCTCTCAACTTCAAGGACTCTAGAACTTGGTTCGCATAGACGACGCGTCAGCGTGTCAATTTTGAGCAGAAGATGGCCTGGAAGGAGGTGCGCACGGAATTTGGCTTTTATGGGCGAAGAGAGGGATAGGAGGGGAGGTCAGTGAAGAGAGTTGACCATGCTAAGAGTTTCCGGCGTTCTGTGCATGGTTCAGCTGGAGAACGTTCTTAGTTGTACGAGTCCTGGGTATGTTCACTATTCGTATCTCGCTGAAATCTTATTGACATGACTAGTGCCCCAGGTAGTCTGCTCATCTTCATCTAAGAAAAAGCTGTCGAGAAGCTCAACGTCGCCGTCGGATCCCAACGACTCCAGGGAGAAACCGTTGGTTGGCAGTCTCTGATGTGTCCTCGTTTGTTGAGGGAGCCTACGAGAGATATCATTGCATGTCTCTTCTTCATCCCTTGCCTCCTTCGTTCCCTTGATCCACACCACCGAAACTTTCGAAGACGACTTCGCTATCAAACATCACTCTGTTCATCGTTCTCACAGCCCGGCTTTTCCAAATACGAGACGTAGTTTCCAACGCAATAGATACGACTCGTACAAGGGCTATTGCATTTCTCCGAATGAGATACACACCAGCTGCTCGCCAAGTATTTTGTCCGCTCTCAGGATATCCGTCTGGCGCTAGGCAGTTATCGCAACAGCTGCTGGATACTTCATTCGCTTCAGGATCCTATCCATCGCCGATATTCAGCATATGACCATTCAACCTAACGCAACAAAGAGGATATCAATTACATTGTGATAAGCGCAATATCTCAATCAACTACCAGTACGTATCTATACCTCGTTCATATCGACTGAAAACTGATTCTTGTTCCTTTCCTAGCGGCTCGTCGAAGCTGCATCCTTACTCATGTGTACGCAGGTGTTTTCACATCCTTAGTAAACTGGGAGTCAAGCACCTCGAGATCGTCAAAGTCCACGATATAGAACCTTGGGCTGTCGACTACCTCCATCTGTATGGCTTAGTGTTCTGTTTTCGCTGGCGAAAGGACACACATCGGCCTACCGATTTTAAGGACCCATGTCTAGCTCGCGAAACAGTTCAGCGATGATGCCCGCGCATCCCAGGCCAGTCTACTCAACTGCTCAAAAGTCGATATCGGAAGGGAGCTTCGGAGCGAGTTCAAAGAATACACGAGGGAGATGTCTCCCAGGGTGAGTCCGAGTCTATGCGCATCTACCTCTCGTCACTCATTTAGCTGCTAGGGCTCGTGATATCGAATTCTCCTATGATCTGAAACGCTCATAATTCTCTCGCTCGGTACGTTCCTCGTTGCTTACAAGTAGTTAAACATTTGATGATAACAATCCAGCCGACATCTCAAGAAAGGGGTCCGACTGTATTTTACTACACAATGACTAAATATCAAAAACAATAAGAACAACTTGAAGAGTTATTGCGGTCAACAATCCTAAGGAAGTTGTCAGCAGATACATCCAAGTCAGTAGAAGAGGGCATCATCACCTTATTGAAGATCCTCAATGGGGCACGGACAAAGTCATCATGTATAGGAAGGGCGAAGTGAACATCTTTCTCCAGTCCTACAACACGACATACCGTACCCTCAGGTATCATGAAGACTTCGCTGAAGATTTTAACTTTCAGGCCGAGGGCCCGTTCAATCGAGATCAATTCCTCTGCTGTCCCACCTCCATCTGGACGCCGTACTCCATAAACATGGATGCCACGGGGTGTTGGAACCGGTCGACCAGAGTCGGGGTTGATAAAGGCGAAATGGTATTGACGCATGTCTGCCAGATCTCCGCGCCATATGCCAATTTTGACTTTGTCGTTGATATCAACGACGTACATGACCTCGTTAGGAGTAGGATAGCGCTAAATGTCAGTGGAGAGATCAGTCAGAGCAATCATAAGAAAAAGAGCGTACGCACGCCGATCTGCTTCTCCGTTCCTGAAACACTGGCGCGGAACGCCTCAAGGCGGAGTCGGGCAGCCTCGACAGAACCGTACTGAGATACATAGAAATCGAGGATTTCCTGGTGGGTGCGGCCGGGATAGGTGCGATACACCCAGTCCACCCAGTCCTCCGACTTGGAGTCAGCGGTCGTAGAAGACGATGTAGTAGGTTTCATAGCCATGGTACCGGTGGTGGTTCGGAAAGAGCGTTGCACCTGTTTGTGCATTGCCTTGGGTAGCCGGTTAGCCGGAGGTCACCGGTCAATGATCTTCAGCCGGGAAATTGATTATGCCAGCCTGTAAGTATCAGCTGATGACAGAGCTTTTTCACACGGATTTTTTCTCCTCTCCTTGTAACTGTTACCTCCGAGTTGCGAGTCGAAATGAGAAGATACCAGATGGTGATGTGGCCTCCTACTATCCATGCCCACTGAGTGGACGGGCCGTTGTGAGCCATGGGTGGACATCGGAGAGTCGATAAGGAGAGATGCGTTGGTATGAAGACCGATGGACTGTACAGTTAACAGGAGGCTGATCATGCATGGCGCGTGTGTGATATTGGCATGAGCAAGAACTCAAGAACTAGACGACGGTATTGACTGGGGTGCGAAGGACGGAGGGCGCGTGGAAGAAGGATAGAGCGACGGCTTTGGTGAACGACTCAAGCTTCTTGGAAGCTTGGAGACCTTCTTTGACCGTTATGAACTGCACATAAAATCATCATCTGCATCAGTACAAGTTCAGCGGGATAAGGATGATAGACTCACCTAAAATTTGGAGAGCTTTGACGGAGCACGAAAATATTCAAAGACACCCCGAAAACAAGCCCTTGCAGGAGCTCAACCTCGCTAGACAATACGCCTCGGACAACGAACAGTCATGAACACGTCCCTCTCTTCCCACCCAAGACCAGTCCTCCGCCTATACGATGCCGAATTCTCGGCCTCCCTTCCTCCCTCCACACTTACTATCGCGTTCGTCTCGCCGTCGTGTGAGTTCCGGATGTGATCTGATAGATCCGAGTACGGGCATTGAAGGCGGCTTGTTGCATCGCACAGCAGGAATGTCAGATGTAGTGGTTGGGCCAACACTTCCCATCAGGAGACAGAAGTCAAAACATCTGGCGGGGAGGTCTCAGACTGGCGAGCATAGCTTCAGAGTCTTGTTGAGACCAGGTGAATCATAACGTTTTTGGTTGGAGGCGATCTGTTGGAGGGAGCACCGATAAAAGCTTACAGAATAAGAAACCTGTGGTAGAGCGTCGGTCTGATAGATTGTGGTTTGTGTTCGGTCTCGCTGTACAGCGAGAGGACGGCGAACTTGACGGGTGGTGGGTAGGCATGTCGTTGGGAGAAAGGATATGGCCCTTTTCTCGTTATCCATATCGTCATACGACTTGTCGCATGTCACCGTTGGCCCGGCACGCTAAATCTCATGTTTGGGAGAATTAAACCGGTCCAAGGTGTGCTGCGGTGAAGCAGGGAGGAAGGTGAACGTGAATATTATTTGATGGCAGGATCGTCTTGGAAAGTATATTTCGGCGGTGCAGATCAAGAGAACGGAGGAAGCAAGGGATGAAAAAGAGATGCGTAAAGATATCTCTCGTAGTGTCGGTGATGGGTCCATCAATAGACTGGGGAACGTGCCAAAGGAGACCGCCAGCCAACGAGACACGCTCGCTGCCGTACTCGTTGCGTAAAACTTAGGGATTTGAAAAACTCGGTGATGTAGATCAAGGAGACGGAGAAGGCGAGGGATGAAGAAGAAACGCGAAAAGATATCTCTTGTCGTGCTGGTGACGCCCACATCCAGCGACGCATCAATGGAGACCGCCAATGAACGGGTTTTCCTTGAAGCTGTTGGAATCCGGCTTCTCAATGGCCTTTTCCTCGATGACATGAGCAGGCTGCCTCGAGGAACTGTACGACTACTAGATGCAATGTCAATAATATTCCAGCGAGATGAGAATGGTGGACGTACTAGGAATCGGATTCGTACAGCGAAAGACATTCTCCCAGCTGAGCTAACACACAGCCCTCACGACACCGACCAGCCCTCTTCACTGACCTCCCTTCTCTACAGCCTGCCTACAGGATGCCAAATTCTGTCAACCTTCTACTCAAAATTGACTCGCTGACGCGTCGTCTATGCGAACCGAGCCCTAGCATCGTTCAAGTTGAGAGACTGCCACCGTTGGAGGTGCAGATCAAGGATTCCCGCGCTAAGGAATCGAACAAAACCTTGACGGGCGATGAGCGGTTGTTTGCGTGCGCATCTTCGATCGAGCAAAGACAAGGAGATAAGGAATGCTGGTGGTCGATCGAGGTATTGTGTACCCAAGTCGATGCGTATCCTCGGATGATGGTGGTGGACGAAAAGGAGTTCTGATCCCGCTCCCGACTCCGATCGGTGGGAATTTAGTCCTCCGAGTTGATTGGCCCTTCCCTCCCATGGCTCTCATTCCGAGAAGGCGACATTATTGTACTGATAACTTGAATCTCTCGTATCCACGTAGGCTGGCGGTCAAAGATTCCGTGTATTAAATAAATGTACTATCAAGTGTTAAAATGTCCCGGCGACAGCGTCAGTTCAAGCCTCTCAGATCGTGATAATGCACGCAAAGATGTCCGTAGAAGGCCGGATTGATACGTATCCAGCATCGAATGATGGCCAATGCAAAGGTGTTCGATATAGTGCCAGTAAAACGACAGCCTCAGGTCGTCGTAAAGACCTACCTTCGCACAGCGCGCGCCACCTCCCTATTTGCATGCATCGATGTACTAAACTCTCCTGCCCTTGCAGTTGGCGCGGTTGACCGTTACCAGTCCGGTCACACGCGTATAAGCGAGAGAACGTGCACAGCGGCAGCGGCAGTGGTATCGATGCCAATCTCTACGAGGACTGGGACCGAGACGCTAAGGGAGCGAAGACTATCGTGAGGTCGAGAGATCTGCCTGGTAAAAAGTCAGTAAGTCATTGGGAGGGAATCGATGATACTAACATGGAGCGTATATGGGTAAGCTATGGTTGTCGGGCTCATTCCCTACTAACGGAGTATTATTTGAGGATGAGATCGTCTTGGAAAGTATATCGAGTCGAAGAAGGGATGCATAAAGATAACTCTCGTGCTGGTGACGGGTCCTAGTCTGTATCAACAAAGACGAGGCTTCAAGCTTCAAAGGAGGCTGTCAATGAACGACTGTTCCTTAGAGTCGTTGGAATACGGTGACGACGAGTATCCTCCCCCGCTTTCGCCCTCGTTTTCTACGGCATCGTCTTCCTTCGCACCCTCGGAGCGCCTACCAACGATACCCGAAAATGGCAGGCTAAATTTACGAAAGCCTGTTCTAGAGCGTCCTACGGGACTGGGTGCGAGGCTCCTTTACGGTACTCACACACTCTCATGACGCTCCCTGTCCGCGTTGCAGTCGCCGTGGTCAATCGGACTGTACAAAAAGGTGTACTATTCGCTTGCTGTCCTGTATGTTATTTATTCTGCAACCCTTACCGTTCATACTGCATGTGTCATTTGTATCATTCTCTTCTGTCATTCTTAGTATTATTTCCACATATCTGGTCTTTGATTTCTTCGCTACAGACTATTTGGGTTGCCCATGCCCTCTACCCGCCTCTGTTCTTAGAAGTTAATAAAAAAAGATAACCGGTCGAGAAAGACGTCGACGTACCATGCATGGTCACCTGCAGCACGAAATTTCTTACTCTTGGGAAGAGGCGTAGGCGAAGAAGGGGTATCGGCCGACACGGGTACAGAAACAAAACCTTGGTCGTAGCTGCCGGCACCAACGTGCGTCTCGGGCCGCTCCGGGCTATCCCACACGGGACCAGTGTCTGTGGTCTCAAGCACATCACACTCTGTCAAGGCCTTTCGAATCAAATCCAGCTCTCCTTCCCGTCGAGAACGCTCCGCCTCATAGAAAGCAGTGACTCCGGTGATCTCCTCGTAGTTGTCCGGAAGCCGCTGAAGAGCTTCCTCGATGGCGCGTTGAAAAGGAAGGATCGGAAACCTGTACTCAAAGCCATCTCTGAAGTGGTATGCCAGATTCAAGATGCGCCACCATTCTAGGACGACCGGCTTCAGCGGTGCAAAATATGGATCAAAGTAGTCGAGTATATGTTCTTGGAGATGTTCTGGACCGGGATTGTCGAATAGCTTCCTCTTATTATACAGGATGTCGCTCTCGGGGGCATCAAAGAAGAAATAAACGAGGGCACGGATTTTTCTCGTTTCGTAGGTGTCGTTGTCATCAGCCTCGGACAGGGACTTGAGCGTATGTCGCAATGGTCCACCAGGACCTGCACGTGTGAGGCATATATATATCACCACCCAAAAAAAGGATTCCATGTCGTGGATGGCGACATGAACAACATTCACCGCCTTGTCAAGAATCTTGTGACTGATATACGGTAAGGTGCCCTGTTTATACATTTCCATAATTAGTCAATGAACATGAAGGGGAATAACAGTGACAAGTATTTACAGTACGTTCACCGTGTTGAGCGACATGACTGGCAAAAGAAGGAGGCATCTTTGTCTGCGGGACTATGTTAAGAGTGGTTATGTAAGGAAACGTGCGGCGACTGACCTCAGGCGTTATGAAGATATGAACATCCTTGGATGCGATTGTCTGTACACGAGGTCATCGGAAATCTGAAAAACGATTGTCGAAAAACTCACAATGTGTGTATTACTCTTTTTGATTTCTATTGAAAGAGACTTGAGAAGAGCCTTATAGTAAGTTACCAACTCCGTGTCATCTATGCTTGCAGGAAGTGAGGCGAACAAGTCCGACAGACCGTCTGACATCAGCGGATACTGGCCTAGTGCAATGTACGTTAGAAGATTGGGGCGGTTTAGTAGCTTCTCTTGAAGTGGAGCTGGATCATGGTAATCCACATCGTGTTTGGAATGATCCATGTCGCTGATTCGCCCGCTCGTATCAAACAACTTCAACAGACCCGTTTTTTGCGTCCTTGGCCGGGCATATCAACATGTTACCGGGGCTGATGTCGCGACGAGCAATACCCTTGTCCTACAAATGCCCATAACCTGACGACAATCATTAGTTGTCAACAAAAAACAAAGAGAGTTGAGAAGAATCTTACCAAGAAAAGTTCCATGCACCGTCGTCAAAAACTCTTTCATGGTTAGGAAATACTTCAGCGGCCATCCATAGTCTTTGAGAACCAATCGCGTCAATACACGCTCCACTACCGTCTCTGCGGTGACAGGAAAGTCTGAAAAATCACGCAAACCACTGATGACATTGACATGCAACACCTCATCCGGTGTCGCTTTTCGTTTCGCTGTTTCACTTGCTTGGCTAGTAGACCTCTGATGAAAAGGATAGGTATGCACATCCTTTCGAAGGTCGGAAAATGTCCTAGTTCCCGGAACCTCGTGATTCAAGTAGACGCGGCTAATATGGTCACCGGGCCCAGCAATCCCATAGAAATCATTTTCAGATGTTGATGTCAACGGTCTCCAACTTTGCTTCAGAACGACAACCTAAGGGACGGGTAAGGATATTTGTACGTTGCGCACATAATGTTTTCTCTTACCTCTTTTTTCGCTAAATCCATTGCAAGCCAGACAAGAGTTCCACGCCCGCACATTATTTCTGACCGAGCGACGCTGAGCGCACGGATAGTGACGAGAAAATGTGGTTTAGCGTCCGCATCACACACTGTAATGAGCCATCGAACGAGATGCAGTGAGGGTAGTGTTTCAAAGTAATTCAAAGGTATTTCTGGGGAATGGGAGTATACAGCCTTCTCTGAGAGACCCCTGTATAACTTCATCGTCCTGTCCCAACCCAATTGGAAAGGATCCGCGGTGGAGAAATGCGCTATCACTCGGATAAACCTGTCTGGCTCCTGAAACAAACGTGAGAATGTGTATCTTCGGGTAGGTACTATTGAGGCTCATACATTGTGGATGTCGATGTTACTATCAGCTCCCACCAAGCCCGAGCGGTCGCGGTACCATAGAGACAGACTCGAGTGGAAGAGAATCATCCCAAATACATATTGGCGATCGTACTGCTCCCTTAGGATCTGTCGCATATATCCACAGAGCTGTGTGATTGTTTTCTGTGCTTCTTCGAGCTTGACCACCGTCTTCGGCTTGATCTCGACAGGCACAATGGTACGGACCCACGATACCTGAACCTTCTTCAGCTAAAGGCGACATGCGTTTAGCAAAATTCGTGACGGTCTCCAACGTTCTTACCGTCATTTGGTCTATCTATGCAATGGATTTGACAATAAGTGCGTGGAAGAGCTCATGAAATGACGATTACTTACCGTATCGGGGTATTGTTCTTTATAAAGACAGTCAGTTTCGTCTACCTTCGCACGATGCTTGAACATATCACAAACTTCGGCTTTAAGGATGGCCTCACTCAGCATTTCCCAGTCATCCTTGTTTCCTAAAACATTCACGACATCAGGGCGATTAGCAGCCGCGTGTGTGAACGACTTGGGTTTCGATGAATGCCGGTCTAGCCAAAAACGCTTTGGAGCTTCGTTCTGGCCACACGCCGCCTGGCCAATAGCGTTCGCTGCGTCAGCAAATGCGATATAATAGGGCAGTTCAGCACCCCGAGGTTGGGCAAGGAGAGATTTCCATCGATCAGCAGACGCATCGTATGCTCCTATGCTTTTCAGAGTATTGAAAAGAGCGGAGGAATTATCGCATTTGGGAAAGAAAGTATCGAGGAAGTCGTTCAAGCGGGTGGCTCTGGTACTGAACCTGAGGTCAGCTTCCACGCCCTTGAGGACGTGTTCAGTTAATGTGGAGACACCAGCACCATCGAGCGTCACGGAGCTCTTAATCAACGCGTCAGAACGATATCGGCTAGAACTCGAAGGCCCTTGTAACTGATAGTCAACACCACTGGCTGGCATGATGTGCTCTTGGACAGACTGACATAAATGAAGAGGTTTATGTATACACGCGTCTTATGATTATCATCGCCCCGGGTCAAGAATTCGCTCGAAAATGGCAAGTTTCTTTTAGCCTGTAGTAAGAAACCGTGATGGTGGATGTGTAGGGATGTGTTACCAAACGGGGCCACATCCAAGAGTCGGTTCGTCCGGTCCGATTAACCTGAACTCACGGGCAGCGAGTGCCACTAGCAACGGGGAGGAGCGGCGGTGACCAATCCGGCAAAGGGTGTTGGAAATAGGCGCAGCGGTTGGAAGGAACGTGATAGCGCAGCTCGAACGAGGTATATTTCATAGTAAAGTACGCAGGAGGTGGTGGTGCGAAGCCAAGTTAAGGTAATGATCAGTAAAAAATAAAGTAAAATATAAGCACGGGAGGGGTCCCGACTTTAAATGCAAAACCGACAAGGTCATCGAATGGAGGGAAAGAGCGCACTCATGATCAGATTAGATTTAGATTTCGCACCATTTTCCCACAATTTATCGGGTCGTATTCTAACTCAGCTTGAACAAGTGGATACATCCCGTTCCTTCGCCCAAAGGGAAAGAGGCGGGACCCCGCAACTGCCGCTACTATCGGTACTACGAGTATGCTTTACACCGGACAGTTGAGAATTTGAGTGAAAACAAAATGTGCACAATACGAAGACGAAATCCAGGGCTGGTTGCGATAACTGTCTGGCGCCAGACGGATATCCTGGCTGTCTCCCAGCCGACTTATCATGTGTAGCAGTTAATAGCGTCGGCCTAGCATAGATATTACGACAGGTGGCTAGCAATTGCCTAGTGAGAACGAGGCAGGATGTATACCTGGGAAGGATTAGCTAAACGCTGGTAAGAGGGGGGTAGCTTACGGTGGAAGCGATCTGAAAGACTTGAACAATGGCGGTAGAAAAGACGATACTTAGTTTTCTTATGCAGAATACAACCTTGTACTCCATGCGAGCAATCTGTATGAGCGCGACGAGGACGTGTACACAGTCTGGACTGTGAAGCATAGACCGTGAAGCACCGAAATTGTTGCATTAGCCACGTCTCTGCCCCCGTTTGCACCCATGACGCTTCGAGTCCAATTGAATCCGCCCAAGGACGAAACAGTCCTAGGTAAATGTTTGAGAGAGCAGGCCAGCAAGCTTACTTTCTTCACCCTCTGTGAAGAACGTGCTTGGGGTTGAAACGCTGAGGGTGGAAGAGAGAAGTCGCTTTGGTTGGAGATTGGATCGCCGGTGGATGATTGGACTGTAGTGGGAATGAGCACAGTTGAAAGCAGAACGGAAAGGAAAATGCTTACCGTCCCAAGCACCATCTTCTCTAATCCTCACTCATCGGTTTAGCAAGTTCGCACATGTCGTCATTGTCTGAGCACCGGATGTGATTTGAGGTCAGGCTGGGATCTGAATATGGGCTTTGACTCTTGAAGCGCTCTTGTTGTAAAACGAAGTAGGAATTTCAAACGTAGGAGTTGGGCATCAAAGTGTCTCATCAGACGAATCATATCATTTCTGGACAGATCGGACCCCGGCCCATATCAATAGATGAGGGAACGTCAAAAGTGAACGTTTGAACGGCTTATCGATATCCTCGGATTCGTTAGAATGTGATAGCGATGTCGCCGAGCTTCTCGACTGCCTTCTCTTGATGAAGATAAGCAGGTTGCCTCGGACACTAGATGACCATCATGTACTAGATGCAATGTTAATACGATTACAGAGAGATAAGAATGACTGACATACCAAAAAGTTGTAAAGCTAAGAACATCCTCCCAGCTGAACCATGCACGACCCTCAGGACGCCGACTACCCGTAGCATGGTCGTCCTTCTTCCTCCCTTCTCTACGATCACCCTTTCCCTCCCGTCCCTCTTTCCACTTGTAAAAAGCCAAATTCTGTGCCTTGCTTCCTACGAGGCCACCCTCTGCTTAAAATTGAAGCACTGACACATCGTCTATGCGAACCGAGCCCTAGCGTCGTTCAAGCTGAGAGACCGCCGCTGTTGAACATGAAAATTGAGGAATCCCCGCGCCAAGGAATCGAACAAAACCTTGACGGGCGATGAGCTGTTGTTCGCGTACGCATCTTCGGTCGAGCAAAAACAAGCAGACAAGGACCGATGTGATCCATCGAAGCAATTGCGTGCTCGAGTCGATACTTCTCCTCGGATGGTGATGGAAGACGAAAAGAGGAGTTTTGATCCCGCTCCCGACTCCGATCGGTGGGAATTTCGCACCCCGAGCCGTTGCCCTTCGCATTCAACAGGATTATTCGCTTGATTGTCCCTTCCCTCCCATGGCTATCTTTCCGAGAAGGCGACACTATGTGCTGTACTGATAACTTAAATTTCTCACATCCGCAGGCTGGTAATGGAGATACTAAATCGCGTATTGAATTTACTATCGAGCACTAACTTGGCACTAACGTATCCCGACAGTTCAAGCCTTTCAGGCGGATATTACTGAAGAAATGGAGGGAACGAAGTACGAAGAGTGGATGGCTGACTTAAACGCCAAGGAATGTCTTGTAGTGCTCGTGAGGGCTCCTCGCTTTCAATGCGTGAAAGGAAGATAGCGATACACGTGTGAATGAATCGTACTTCTGGATTCCGACAATAAGTATCATATTCTGTACATGCTCTACATTGAAATACAAGTTGTGGTATTGGAGGACCACGGAAAACAACCACTTTCTCGAAGCTTAAATAAATGCTACGGCGGGTAACTTTACAAATCTACATACACCTAAAATAGAAGGAAAATATGGAATAGTAATGAGCAGAGGGTTCGCTTCATCAAACTGGAAGAGTTCATGAGAAGGTGGTTAAGAAGCTCAAGAAGGCTCACTTTCTGGCCTTCGAACCTCAGGTGTAGGCAACCTGCGAATTAATGACCCTCTAGTGGTAAGTTGTTCATTATAGTGTCCACCACTGACAATATCCTCATACCCAGGCGGAAATGTTACAATATTGTTGCCATCATCATCAGCGTCTATCCGACCCGCATCATTTTCTCGCTGAGGCCAGCGTTCACCGGAGGCCATACGTGATGAAGAGGGGTGTGCGTGCCCCAACGGTACATTCGGAATTGAAGGTCCGGCAGCCACTGAAACTCTTCTTGCTCCTTTTGGCATATGAGAGGTGGTCTCCATCACGGTATACGGGGTAGGGATAGGTGTATTTGGGTGAGATATAATGAATGGGGACTGTTGATGGGGACTGATATAGGAACTCGTATTCATGTCGTTATGCTCTGGCTGTGTGCGATGGCGATGTCGCTTAAAAAGCCATATGATTAAGCAAAGGGAGATGACCGCGATGCCTCCTACAACTCCTCCAACGATGGCACCTGTGGGGGAAGGTGAGGTTCTGGTTGATTGAGATACCGGCGCCGGAGTGGTAGATGAGGTCACAGAGATGAAGGAGAAGGAGGATGCTCCAGACGTCAACGTCAAGCTTTCTGTAGCAGTAACATTGTTATCCTCAATCTGGAGTACAAATTTGACCAGCGTTAACTCCGAAAGCCCCCACCACAAAAAACGTCAAAACATAACCATGCAAAGCGAGGCCTTGTAGTGGTTATTATATCTCATAATCTATGAGACCACTTGTACATACCTTACAAACGTACCAAATCTAAGTAGACTTTATATGTGATAATAAGAGACCGCTAGTTATTGCGAATGTGAGCAAGGATTATCCCGATTTCAAGGCTTAATATGATAATGATAAATGGTGTGTGAGGGTCCAGTGTTCACTGATCTCTGGGGAGTACGAAAATTTGCGTGCCTACTACTTGCA
Organism: Desarmillaria tabescens; assembly: GCF_030435595.1. Taxonomy (NCBI): domain Eukaryota; kingdom Fungi; phylum Basidiomycota; class Agaricomycetes; order Agaricales; family Physalacriaceae; genus Desarmillaria; species Desarmillaria tabescens. Next base: position 41,919 of record NW_026848391.1, on the reverse strand, counting down.
ATGATGCCGAAGGCCTTGGGGCAGCGACTCCGAAAAATGCGATTGCAGATAATCTATAACAAAGAATAACCTAGACTTTCTACATCATTCCCCCCCCCCTTTGTCATTCTCGTTGTCATCCTCATCACAACTTGCGACGAGCTCATCCTCTGCATCATCCAAATCGCTAGCATCTAGATTGTAGTCAACGTCACAATCATCAGAATCGGTTTCCCAGACATCATCATCGATCTCCAAGCCTAGTTCTTCATCCGTAGTACCCTCGCTGTCAGAATCTCGTGCAGTCGATATGCTATTGCATTCAGATTCAGACTTGTCGGAGACATAATCGAGATCCATATCTGCAAGGTCCAGTGGGTCAAGGAGCTCCTTCGGAAGCTTGAAAGCCTTCCACAAGTCCTCACGGAACACCCGAGTCGCATCCCAGGTAGCTATATGTCCAATACCTAGTCCACAATATCGATAGATCATATCCCGGTCTGCCCACCTGTGATCATGGTCAAATGTAATCAGTAATAAGATTTGGAGGCTCACATGGCTACCGAGTATCGCTCGTAATCTTGATCATTTTCATTCGGCTGTCGTGCAATGGATGGTGCCAAGAAATCGGAAGTAGTCCCAAGCCGGTAGACAGGCAGAAGATGTACTGCTCGGATGACATTGGCAGGACTGATAGAACCGAATGCCTCTGGGTTGCTCCCATCCACAAATCCGACCCAATGCAGACATTTTGCCGTAAAACCAGACTTGTGTTTCCCATCAAAACCATACCAGCGAACCCATAAAAAGTCGATTTGGAAGCGATGCGTGTCCTCCATGGCACCATCAGGGTCATTGTAACATGCGTCGGCATGGAAAATCCCAATAACACAAGCGTACCAATATGGATGAGTGCAATCAGGGTCAGTTTCGTTTGCCAGAACGATAACATCAGAGCATGTTCTAGGATTTATAGAGTCTTGGTTCCGATGAACGTCGTACGTTGTGTAGTTGATGCGCAGTATCTTGTGACGGAATATCCTGTCATTGATGATGTGCAGATGACTTCATTGTTTGGGAGTAGTCTCCTCAGTGTCGGCTATCTTGATTCCGGGAATGCATCGTAAAATATGGTCCTTCAGCTTCGGGATGAAGTCCTGAAGAACAAAATGAGAAATATCATATTTCATGAACGGGGGGAAACCTACAACAATAGCAGGATCACCGCGATTCTCTGCAAGCCAAGTATGAAGGTTGAGGGGATAATGTCTGGATGCCGACATCTGATAACGGTCCTCTGGGTTGCCTTTAGGGAGAGGGTCCTTCTCGTGAGGGCACAGATCTGGTCCTTTGCGCATTGCCTTCTTCCTCGTAGCACGTCGAGTATGGATATGGCGAAGCCGTTTTTGGCGATGTTCAAGTATTGCGATCTGCTTTACATGGTTGCGCTTATTGGTGCGGGCATAGAATAATTTGACACGATGATGCTCTTGTTCTCCCTATCGCGCACATTAGAATACTATTTTCAGTCAGAAGATAACCATATAACTCACAATCTGTGTACTATACGAGTCGGTAGTACCAAACATGATGATAGTCCGCACATAGTCTCCCAATGAGTGTAGCTTATATGTCTGGAGATTGAATGCCTTGGTGGTTTGTCGTGTATCGCTAGGTGGGGGTTTGCTTTGAGCGGCTTTGACTGGATTAGATTGTGCCTTCTTTGCCACTATGATATGTCACCGAACACGGGCTGCCATCTCACCAGGAGTTTCCTTTGTTTTGAACTGCGGGCAGACTGTCATAGCAAACTGTCGAAGCTGGCGACCAAGAGAAGATGTGACAGCATGGAGAAAAGCAAGGCTCAAGTCACTATGTATCCGACTTTTTGCCAGAGCATGCCATGTCGCAAAGTCAAAGATCACGTTGAGCACAGACTTGTCTTCTGCATCAGGTAGAAGCCCCTCAAAACAAGGAAGCAAGCACTAGGCTTATACTATAAGTTATATTATCCAGAAATGTTAGATGAACGTACCTGAAGGACATCTTCATAGTCTCTAGCCGCCATTTTTTTCTGTCCAGAAACGTCATTGCTAAACTTACGAATCGTCGAGCGTCCAAAAGTTGGGAGAGAACGAAATCTAAGAAGAACAGTCAGGTTAATAAATGTAAAGGAATTAATATACGTACCGACGGTTGAGAGTCTGTACAGTTGCAGGACCCAGACTGTAGCAAATTCATATCGAATGGGTAAAAACCGATTTCCAGCTCCCGCTCTCTGATTCATGCATGAGGTCTGGAACGAACATTTGATAAAAATTGAAGCCATGTGGTAGCAAAGCTTCCGAAAATGCGTTCTAAAATCAGGACTTTGAGTTAGGAGTAAATGAAGAGAAGATGACAGTCACCTTATGAGGTGTTAACGACACTGGATGCAGAACCTTTTCAACCTGCGCTCCGCCAACTGGAAAACCCTTGATAAAAATCCATTTCCTAACCATTGCAATATCATAGTGTCTCAGTGTCGAATCCTCCTGACCTTTATTCTCTCGCCGAGCTATATCTCTTTTTGTACCCATTTCTGGTACCTTTTCCTTCGGAATGAGGCATCTGGGACATAAACAGTGTCCAAGGGCTTTTATACTTGCCAAGAGACACCTTGAAAAGGGAACAATCAGACCATCGACCATGTGACCTATGTTCAAGACCTACTTCTCAGGATAATCAGCTGAATAGGTGAAAAACCAGGGGTAGATGCGACGTTTGACTCCATCGGCACATTCAATGACGACGCCATGTACGTAGGCATGCATGAACTCAGCATCAAGAAGCAGGGCCCATATTTTTTGCATCAGCTCGCGTTTGAGGAACGTAATGAGATCACTGGAGGCGGGCTTTCCAAATATACCAATATAAACGTCCTGAATATTATCTGGAAGCTGGATTGAATGTAAGACCTAATGCTGGGGTAGTATGGATAGAGACACACCGATGGAAAATATGCCACATGATGGTTACCAAAGGATGTCGGCATTGCACACGTGTATTTCGACATCAAGCCAAGACCGAGATATGCTGGCCAAAGAGACGCCGTGCCAAAATTAGCGAGGTGTGTGCTGTCAGACTGAAGCATCATGGGAGCGATCACAGTCTCCAATGTGCATCCTGGCTCTGGCATAATCTGCTTCTCCATGTCAAGGAAGACATCTGATGTGTACGCTTCTCCATACACACACTCAGTCAATCCGTCTGGTCTCAGCCACATCTGGCAAAATCCCTTCATGTGAAAATCGAGTGCAGAGGTATCCTGGAAAGCAGCGATGATGACATCCAGCAACGGTCGATGCCAAACCCCAGGAATTTCAAGAGTCGGAGCATCTTCTTCTGATGGAAAACAAAAACCAGTCTGAGGGAGGTTCAGCGTGATAAAATCTTCTTTCCAGCCATCTGATGTAAAGGAAGGCATGTCGACACCCACTGAATCGAGACGCTTCGCCTCACGTCTCGCATCAAATCCCTGCAAATCATTCTGGCTGAAGTCTGGCGCCAATATGACATCTTCAACCAGGCTATTAAGGTCGGCTAATGTCTTCATCGTGCTGGCATAGAACCAGTTCATAAGTCAACAGGTCGTAGCATTGAGGAAGGGGGCAAACCAAGATGTGCTCGGTGAATGGGAGGGAGGTGGGTGCATTAGCGATGGGTCATCAGCTAGCTGTAAACCAAACATGCTAAGTGGTGATCAACCAGTAGAGCTCATCGTAGGAACAGCGAATGTAGGAGCATCGCAGAAATCTGCAAGAGTTTTTGTCTCTTCAGGATCGATGGTGGGTAGGGTTGTATACTGGCGAAATAGACCAAAAGTATTGGGTTTGGTGGTGATGAACGCTGGTGGTTCGGGTTCAGGTGATAGTGAAGGACTGCATTGGGGAGATTTGGCAATGACTGGTTGACGTCGACGAGGAGATGGAGGTCTAATGGCAGCATACTGACTCATTTTGACAGTTTCCGTTCGAGTTGAGGGAAGATAATCTAACAATCGCTTAGGTATCATGTGAGTTCGACGTGATGGTTGCGGCTCAGGCTTGGGTTCAGGCTTGGGTTCAGCAGATAGGTCAGGAATTGATTCTTCTCCCAGGGCATTGGGTGCAGTAATATCAACAAGCTAATTGTAATGTTCATAAAGATTCGAATGAGAATTATGATTACAGTGTACCTCGTAGTCTGCAGCAGTGTCCATCTCCAAAGCACTACCCTTTGCTGCAGCACCTGCCAAATTTCCCTTCTTATCAAACCCCAAAAGACGCTTTGCCCCACCAACTGATTTTATCACCCCTAAGCCAGTCTTCATGAAAAACTTTGATCTTGATGCAACCTTAGGACATTTTGCTTTGTGACCAGCGATGGCTTGGGCATTCCCAGTAAGATTTCGGCCACAGTCGCATCGGTAAACCATTATTATCGCCAGTAGAAGGAGACTGATTAGGACTATAGGAAATTTTTGTCGCATCCTGGAAGAATATCATTAGTTGAGTATTGATTTTTGAACATGTATTTCTGAGATAATTATTACACACCTTGTCAAAGAGTTGAGGCAATGTAGCAGGGGAGAGGCGATTAGAAATCTTTGGCAGTAGCGAACATGAGAGTGAGAAGATGAGAGTGTAACTGTGACTAACCGGACTAACCGGCAGGCTAGTCATGTCACAGGTGTTACTGTCACATCATGTCCCATTCATCATGTGATGTCACAGATGCATTTCTTATGGCCATCAACAAACAACTTTGTGCGATTCCTCTGCCTCTTGACTTCTTACCACTACCATCATGCCCAACCCTGCCAAATCCTCCTCTAAGCTTCGTCGTCGCTCTTCTCCTGCCAAGACCAAGCATGTTCCTGCTGTGAATCCTAGGACTAATCAGCACAAACATCGTCTTCCCTCTTCCAGTGACGAGGAAACTCAGCCTAGTCACCGTCTTGGACCCACAGCTCCAGCTTCTACTCGCAGTATTGAACCTTGCTCAACTCAACAGCCTTCTCGCCGTATTCAACCTCGCTCAGCTCAACAGCCTGCAAACCGTATTAAATCTACAGCTCCAGCTTCTACTCGCCCTATAGCTCCACCTGTCGCTTGCCCTAGAACTCCTCCTCTGACTTCTGACCATGAAATTCTCGACGATAGTGATATGGACGATGCTGATCATATGGACAATGACAATGCTGCCATGGAGGCTTTCAATGAGTCTGGTGACTCCAGTCACTCTGCCGATGAGAACGTTGAAGTGGGTAGGAAGCGTAAGAAGTCAAGTCGCAAAGCTAGTAAGTTACGGAAGAAGAAACTAGCTGACTACGAGACCGACATCGAAAAGTGAGCCAGGTTTTGTTTTTTTATGCATATATTGATCTCATTTTGTCATAGGAAGGCATATATCGAAGATACTTGTTTATCCTTAGGACGATATCTCCCACGCGCTGTTGAGCTATGGGTTGATGTGGATGATATTGTTTGGGCTGGCTTGAAGCAGGCTGAGAGGGCAGAAAAGTGAGTCTCAACACGTCATTATTATTGCGCCCCATGATGCTACATTCCAGGATGAACAAATCTGTTCATGACATGCCAGCAAAAACACGGAATGAAGTCTCCTTCACTGTCCTACTGAAGCTTATGGAATGCAATATAACCTTCCCTGACATTTTCAGTGTTTACAAAACTGAACAGATTGCGGTCAAATCACTCATTGATTTAGTGAGTCCATGGCTGTTGTCCATCTATATCTCTGATATTCCACATCCAGCTGCATGATGGCATCAAGGAAGGCCGCGCAACTGATACTAACAAGGTCTGGACACAGATATTGACTTTGATGCTCAAGGATCCCCGTACCGACACTATCACAAAACCTGCACCGACTTCAAAGTCTTCCTATGGCTTCAATCATATTGATACCGGGCAGCTCTTGTGCCCTCAGGTTTATTTAGAATCATTTGATGAGGAGTACAAGTTCTTGTTGTCACGTCATAACCAATACTGACATGCTGTCCTTCTAGCCTTCTTCTATCACTATCCGACAGTCAAATTGAAGTGAACACTTCTTATTGGCCATCGTTTATGTATGATCAAGCCATGTGGACACCGGAGGATGAAGAAATTGGATTGACACGAGGATACTTGCTCCTTCGAGTATTTCATTCATTTTTCTGGTTTTAAAACATTCTAACATTGTTTCTCAGGTGTTTCTCCATATTTTCTGCAGTAACAGAGATCCAACAAAACAAGAGGACAAGAAGCGATGCAATATCGCAAAGATCAACCGAATGCATCAGGTGACTGGCCATCATATTGTGTATGCAGCATGCCAGGTTTGTTTAGATTAGTGATCAAACTCTTTTCTGATGAGCTGTCTTCCAGACAAGGTATGTGCTCTCATCTAAGACTGCCTGGTGTGAGCAAGATGGCACGTTCAATATGAACACATTTTACGTTGCTATTGTGGATCTCTTTGAGCAGTATCCTGATGACGAATGGGTTACTGCGACGCTTGGCTGGTGGAACGAGTACGTATGATGTGGTCTTCATACAAAACATTTCTAACTCATTTATAGACAGATCTTTGGTGACGCTGAAGGCTGTACAATCACTGAAGCAGAAAAGCAAGAACATGCGTCTGAGAGTTCAGTTGGAAAGATTGCTGCTGCTCATGCTGCTCGTGCTCGTGCTGAGGCTCTTGCTATGGCGGCTGAATCTAGTGCCGACGACTCATAGATGCTCTCGATCCTACTATTATAATAGTAAGCCTGCTGTCACTTCTCTATTGCTAAAGGTTATTTGATACTGACATTTATTCTACCAGTGCCTCGCTCTCATTTCAAGTCGCTTCTAGTTTGCCTGTGCTCACAATACCAACTGCTCGAGTCTGGTCTTTCTTCTTTATCTGCTTTTATCGTTGGTCATAATACTGTGAATTTTCAACTAGATGAACCATGCCCGGTGTAATGTACTTCTGTATCCAAGTCTTTTCGTGTAATATGCATTTGTACCACAAGACAACGTGAAATATACTTATAATTGCTCTGTTTTTTACGAGTGACAGAAATGAAGCTATACTACAAGGCCTTCACCTGCACCTGCAATCGTCGTAAAGCCTTTATGAGTACCATAATGATAGTCTAAGGCTAGTGAGGATTGTATTGATTTGCTGACCTTGTATGCCCGTAATACATGCCTTACATGACCCTTCCGATTGCAGGGGACATACATCAGAAACCTTAATAAACTATACAATTGTTGTGATGGTATAGGATAAGTTATGCGGCTTATAAGGTGGTTATACTGGATTTTAGTACTCGTATCCTCTGGTAAGAACTGGTCATTTTCTGTGGTGCCCATGTGTCGTCCTGGTTGGTTAAGATTATCTGATGTATTCCTAGCTGATCAAAGGATTTGGTGTACAGGATGATCTGCATGTGTGGTGAGAATGATAATGCAAATGGATGGTCCAGATAGATGCTCACACTCACCGGAGGATTTTTACCATCGTCAGTGCTGTTGACAGCGTTGATCTTCTCGAATTTGGAACTTTCGGGATCACAGTCGATACATATTGCATACAATGCCCCACAGCAGCGAGGTATGCCATAATAGTAGAAAGCATTAGCTGGTGCTGAAAAAAAAGAGTAAATGTCATTTCACAAGAGGTATGTCACAGGGTCTGCACCAGGAAAAGTGAAGGTTACATTGGCTGTCAGGTCCTGTGTCCAAGCCATTACCCCAACCTCATTAATGCTAGAAGCATCATATGCAGTGAGTTCCCATGACCCTTCCCATTTGAAAACATCCAGGTTTTCGAGGCTATAAGAGTAGTTACTATAGCTAACCATGGTGAAGTTGTATTGTGAAGCTGCAATGTTAGCCACTAACTCTTATTGACTTAGATCAACCAAGGATCGCCACTCGCACTTCGGTGGACGATACTCTCAGAGGTCAAAGGCGACAGTGGTGAGTCAGGGACGAACTAGATAGTTCGCGAAGTCGTGAGCTTTGAGTTAGGTAGATTAAACCTTAGCCGAAGCTGGGGTTTAACCCAGCGGAGGCTCTACTTAAATACACGTTTAGTATGCTAAAAATAGTACTGTGAGAAGGTCCGATAGGAATCGTATCATAGAGTAAGCGTGAACACGTAATAAAAGAAAAAGAAAAGAATAAACCGTAACATTACCCCCTCCTTAAGACTCATTCGTCCCGAATGAGCTGGAGGCGTTGTCTGTTTTTGCCGAGTCCGTAAAGTAGGCGAAGGAGTCGTCATCGTCCTCTTCATTTTCACTGTCCCAATCCCAGTCTTCATGTATACGTTGCAGATTTTCCAAGTTAATCTCCGCTTCCTCATTGTCAATATTGGTTTCGATTTTAGGCATACCGTCGGCTTCGTCCATTGTTACTGACCCAGCCGGGGAGGAGGCCCGTTGGCTTTCCGAATGTCTCGGGTTGGTACATTCGTCAGAGTATACTGTCTGAATGTCCGTTACGCATGGAGTATCCGGTTGGTGATATGGTGTTACGGCGTTAGGTGGTATTTTGTCATCCAACCTGACCGTCTTTCCGTGCTTATCGATTTCCCATCGGATGCGTTGGATATGGGCTTTGTACTCATTAACCAGTTCCTCCGCATTGGCCATATCTGAACGTTTGACCCAGGAGTTTTCCTCTCTTGGGTATCCCCTCCATTTTACGAGATATTCTGTTATGGTGCGACGGGTTCGTCCACGACCTATGACTTTGTCTCGCTGCTCCATGATTTCTTCAATCTCGTATTCCTCTTCATCGTCAATTAGCTCTGGAGGTGGCCGTTCGGGGTGCGGTTGACTTGGAAAGGCAGGAGCCACGTAAGGCGTCAGGAGTGATTCATTAAAGCGATTGTGAATCCTCCATTTGACAGGTAATTTTAGTTCGTAAGCCGAGGCCCCCTTTTTGGTGATGATAGTGAAGGGACCAACGCGACGGTCCCCAAGCTTCTTGGTGGGACGAGGGAGATTTAGGTTGGTTGTGTCTAACCACACCTTGTCCCCCAGCTGATATTCCGCCGCTTGGCCCTTGTGCTTGTCGTAAGCCCTTTTCATTGACTCCGCCGCCTTTTCTAAGGATGCCTTCGTCTCCTTTTGCGCTTTCTCGATTTCCGTCACCAATTTTGCCGCTGCCGGGACTACCATCGGTTTTTGTGCTGCGGTGATAACCTGCCCATCCCTTCCAAATACCACCTTGTATGGGGAATACCCAGTGGACAAGTGCTGGCGATTATTGTGGGTGAAGGCTGCCAAGGGCAACCATTCACTCCAATCGTTCTGTCGATCGTTGACGAACATTTTCAGGTACTTTTCGATCTCCTGATTGACTCTTTCTGTCTGTCCGTCTGTCTGTGGGTGGTACGCGGTGGAGGGATTTCCTTCGACGTGAATGAGGGTATAAAACTCCTTCATGAACTTGGAGACGAAGACTGAACCACGGTCCGAGATGACCTTTTCCGGCATTACTCCGTAGGGCACATAGACGTAGTCCCTTAAGATCTTGGTGAAGCCGAGAGAAGTGAGCTCTTCAGTACACGCGATGGGGATAATGGTCTTAGAGAAACGATCGACGATAATCAGGATAGAGTCGAAACCTTTTGAGTCTGGTAGCTTGGTGATCATATCTACCGAAATGTGGGTCCAAGGGCAAATTGGGACCTCGTTGGGGTGTAAGGGAGCCTTCTTGGGATGGTGATCCGCCTTGGTCCGTTGGCAGATGTCGCACCCCTTTACGTATGCTTCTACCTCTCGACGCATCCTCGGCCACCAGTAGTCACAAAGCACCAATTCCTTGGTTTTTTTGATACCAGGGTGGCCAGCGGTCACGTGGTCATGTTTGAGGGCTATGATCTGTCCTCGAAGGTCGCGGTCTACAGGTACATAGATCCTCCCGTCATACCATAACAGGTCCTGACTGCGAGAAACGCCCCTCTCGTGGTTTAGGGAGTCGGAGATCCCTCTGTCCCAGCGATGAGGGTCGTGCGTCGCCACTTTGATTCGTTCATGTAGCTCCTCGGCGGTGGGCATGATTAGGGCCCTGAAGTGCTCCGCCTTGAGTACTACAACGTCTCGATTGTCTTCTCTGCCTTGATCGTGGTCCGCCCTCCTTGACAAGAGGTCCGCCTTACGATTCTGGGCTCCAGGCTTGTGATGCAAGGTGAAGTGGTATTCCACCAGTTCCGTCACCCACCGCGCTTGTCGTCGGTTGAGCTTCTGGGGCTTGCGGAAGTACTGGAGATTGGAATGGTCCGTCCAAATCTCAAAATCTTCTTTTGCTCCCATGAGGTACTGGCGCCATTCTTCGAGAGCGATCATGATTGCCAGGAGCTCTTTGTCGTAAATCTCGTAGTTGCGTTCGGTAATGGAGAGCGCCTTGGAGAGAAAGGCTACCGGTCGCCACTTCTCGTCTTGCCACTGGGAAAGTACTGCCCCGATCGCTCCTTCGCTAGAGTCCGCCTCCACTCGAAACCGTCCTTCGTCTAATGGGATGGCGAGTACCACGTCCTCGCGGAATAATTCCTTGAGTTTATCGAACGCCTTTTGCTGAGCCTCTCCCCACCTCCACTCCTGTTTCCCGGTGAGTGCAGTGAGCGGTTTGACGTGTTTACTGTAGTCTCGGATGAACCGTCGATAAAAGTTGCAGAACCCGAGGAAGGACTGCAACTCTTGTTTCCTTCGGGGAACCGGCCAGTCTAATAGACCCGCAATCTTGACGGGGTCCATACGAATCTTTCCTTCACTGATGATAACCCCCAAGTATTCGGTCTCCTCCACCTCGAACTCGCATTTCTCCGCCTTGAGGAATAGGTGGTTCTCGTGTAAGATTTGGAGTACCTTCCGCACAATTCGTTTGTGCTCAGCCTTGGTTTTAGAGGCGATCAGTATGTCGTCCAAATATACTGACACTTCTCCCGCCGTGATAAGATCCTTGAAGATATCGTTCATCATCCACTGGAAGGTAGCGGGAGAATTGGTGAGTCCGAAAAACATAACCAGGGGTTCGTAGAGCCCCCGGTTAGTTCGAAAGGCGGCCTTCCACTCGTCCCCCTGTTTAATCCTCACGTTGTTGTAGCCCCACCGCACGTCTAGCTTGGTGAAGTACTTCGCCTGTTTTAGTCGATCCATGAGTTCTCCGATAAGCGGTAACGGATAACGATTCTTGACAGTCATCTCGTTCAGCTTTCGATAATCCTGGACCGGGCGGAGTTTTCCATCCTTCTTTTTGACGAAGAAGAAGGGAGAGGCCATGGGGGACTTAGACGCCTGGATACGCCCCGTGGATAAGTTCTCGTCGAGGAACTTATCAAGCTCCTCCTGCTCTATCGGATTGAGGGGATAGACCTTACAGTCTAGATTGGCGTTCACGTTAGGGATGAGCTCGATGGCATGATCCCAAGGTTTACGAGGTGGTAACTCGTCGAAATTTTCTTTATCGAAGATGTCCTTGAATTCCCGGTATTCCTCCAGCACGATTTCTTCAAAGGACTTGACCTCTTTCTTTGCGTTGGCTTGAGCGGCTAGCTCGTTGGCTCGGGTTCCCATGGCCCGAACATGGAAGGCTTCTTCAAAATCTATGACCAGAATGGTATCCCCTTCCTCATACTCTTCCCATTGTGCCGTGGGGTCGGTGTTGGGTAAGTGGAACGGGATCTTTCGACACGCACATCGGGCTAAGGTGACGGCCCCGGTATTCCAATCTATTAGGGGATTATGATGTTGAAGCCAGTCGTGTCCCAAAAATAGAGGAGTCGAGCCTAGGTCCACTATGGCTAGTTCGATCCGCTCCACGTGATCCCCAATATGTAGCCTCACCTCGGCGTACTCCGTGATGTCTCCTCCCTTGTTTCGGGTGCTGTCGGCATTGTAGACAGGCACGGGTCGAGCAGCCTTCTTGAGATTGAGGTCGTGCTCTTGGGCCCAGGCGCGATCGATTGAACTGCCGGTTGCCCCGCTGTCCACTAAAGCGCTTACTGCGTGGGTTTCTCGCGTGTCCAGGGTCTCTAACTGAACTTTTATTGAGACGTTGCGCCCCTTCCTCCCTCGTATGTACATCGGGGGCTTTTGTAAGTCCTCCATCCACTGCCACTTCTCCCTGGCCTGAATGGCAGTCTCCGTCTGCTCTTCCAGTTGACGACATAGCTGGTCGGTAACTTCTCCCCTTCATCGGGGGTGTACCCATCCGTTAAGTATGGCTTGCGCGGCTGCTTCTCCTCGTGCAATACGCAGGGCCCGGTGGGTCCAAAGGATTCCATGGGGTTCGTAGTACATTTCTGCGACAATCTTCCGATCGTTGGGGGTCGCAGTGATGGACGGGGCTCATGAGGGTGTCTTCCTGGGCGTGACGACCGGTATGTCGGATCGTAAGTGGGCTTCTTCGTCTTCTACTTCTTCTAACGACATGGGGTAAGTCTTGCTTCGAGGCGGCATTTGGTCACCGGGCCAAAGAGGGCCCCTCAGCGGCACTTGGTCGCCTTCCGTCGAAGTGGTGGAGGAGGGCTCGCTGCCCTGTGTTCGGCCCTGGCCAAGGGCGCTTGTGCGTGGCGTTGTAACCTCCACTCGTATTCCATACTTATCCTCCTTCCTGACTGGGGCGGTACTCGTGGAAACTCCTGGCAGACGCACACATATTGGCTCCCTCGGGGGGTCTTCACCTTTTTCCAACGAGATGGATACTGAGAGAAGGGGGTCCCTCGAGTTCCTGGCCTCAGCTGCATTTCTGGCACTGGTAGTAAGATCGTTCGTTGTTCCTGCTACCGGAGTCGTCGGCCGTTTCTCCCTGCCCGGGCGACCTGGGTCACGTCTGACTTCGGCCTTAACTCGACCTGCGGCAGCGGCCTCTTTGCGATTGAGCGGGGGTTCCGGAGGTCGGACAGCCCCTCAGGGTTCTATGCTAGGTGCAGACTGCGCAGAGCGGTGGGAATCCCCTCCTACGCCGTTGGTGATTGGCGATTCGTTGTCCTTAGTTTCCTCTACTGTTAACGCAGCGAAATGATTGGTATATTGATCATACGGGGTCCCTACATACGTAGTATGAGTCCGACTAGAAGTACATGAGCGCGTACCAGATGAAACTAAGTCCTTTGCCGATGCCGTCGAATCGCTTATTTTGACGCCGGCTCGTCTTTTGACGACTTCTCTTCCTTGACCTCTTCGACCTTCGTGTCCTTGCCATTCTCTTCCTTCTCGGCCTCTGCAAGTAACTGGCGTAGTTGTTGGGCGTTGGGCTTCTTGCGAGGTGGGAGTTTAACGGGAAGCCACTTAGATTTGTCCATTGGACATTTATGGTCCCGGCTCCACCCGGTATTTCCGCACTTGAAGCACCGCTTATCGCTCCGCAGTTTATCGATTTCCATCGGCTGCCCGGCTCCACCATAGGTCGTTCCTGTGGCGTCCTTCTTATCGCCACTAGAACCCTGGCCTCCGCCCTTCGATGATGATTGATTTTGATTGCCTCGACCAGAACCGCTGTTCTGGGAGGACTTACTGCCCAATCCCTGGGCTATTCCGTACCGATAATTGGCGTCTATCCTCAAGACGCGAGCCTTCCACTCCGCATAGGTTGTGGGGCGCTCGTTGTCCCCATGCATAACTGTGTTTCGGACCGTTGGTCGTATAGCGGCTTCTACCGCTTCGAACATCTGCTTCTCGTCTCCGAACTCCTTGCACTTGTGAGCCAGCCGTTCGAACTTCGCGAAGAACTCGACGGCTGATTTAAAGTCCGATTGACGGACCTTCTTCCATTCTGCCTTCCAGATGGTCAACTCCGCTACTTCGCGGAACTGGACGGTGAGGTCGTGGGAGAATTCCGCCCACGTGGGGAATCTCCAGTGGCCTTGTGGGTCCCGGTATCGGTAGTACTGGTCTACCCACCACTGCTGTGCCTCTCCTCTGAGGTACCCTTGCGCGAACGTGATGCGGTAGGGATTCTGCCCCTCGTCGTTCATGGTATAATACATTGGGAATACCTGGAAGTAGACTTCGCAATGATGGAGGAAGCGGGTGATGTCCGAGGACACCCCTGTGAAGTATTCTGGCTGAGTGATCAGCTTGGGCTTCACTTCATTCCAGGGGTTGTTTACCGCTCCCGAGGCCAATTGCCAGGGAGGAATCGGGTCTGGTGGCGATGGGACGTGCGGGGGTACCGGTGGCTTGGGTGGTCGCGAGAGTGATCGCAAATTTCGATTGTCTCCAGGCGGGGGGTATCCGCCGAGGTTCTGGGGAACGTAGGGACCCTGTGGGGGTCCAGAAGGTGGTACCGGGGGTACCGTGGACCCTTTGCCCTTGTCGGGATGAGAAGGTCCTGCCCCCGGATTTTCGAGTTCGTCGTCGCCGCCGGCCCCCGCAAAGAATCCCGAGCCGAAAAAGTCCTCTGTTTCCAGAGGGTTCGGCATGGGTTGGGGCTGTCGGTAAGGCTCGCACCCCTGCCTGGGGTCTTCCGGGTGAACCAGACTCCATACGACAGCCGCTCGGTGCCACGTTTCTACGTCGAGGATATTTTTCATGAGGTAGACATCGCCCATCCTTCGGGCATGTCGGTAATCCTCCCCCACCTCTGTGAACAGCCACTGCGGGTCCTTTTCCATGTCCTCCATCATTATTTCGTACAGGCCGTGCCAAGGTAGGAGGTCGAAAATGGCGGGTCTCGGGGTTGGTCCATTAAGAAGGACCTGCTTCACCGCTGCCATCACCATTGGTTCCAGGGCCTGGTTTGGGGGTCGACTCGGCATCCTTGGCCGCCTTCCTCTCTCGGGCGAGGCGGTCGAGCTCGAGATTTCTCCTTTGTCTCCCGATGTCGGAGTCGTCATCGGTGACCTTGGCCTCATAGGCAGCCCAGGCCCTCCTTCTGGCTTCCAGATCGGTTCCTGCTCTTCGTGCCGCTCCAGTGTATCGGACGGCGGCTGCTCGTATTCTGTTTCCGACCTCGGTCGGGGTGGCGTCAGGTTCGAGGGGTAAGTCCCACCATCCGTCGGGTCCTTGGAGGGCATCCTCTTCGGCTCGACGGATGCGTGCATCATGCACTCTTCCTTGCTCCATTCTGGCCTCGATTTCTGGGGATTCCCGGGCAGCTCGAGGGAGTTCGAGGGACTCGACGTACGTGTGATATAGGAGAGGCCACGGACGCTGGGATAAAGGGACGGGGTCGGCGAAGGCTCGCGCTGGGACGCTTGGTTCCCAGTCGGAGACTCCGGCGAGGCGCTCGGAAACGGTAATTGTTCCAAGTTCCTCGGAGTCGTACTCTGGGAACTCGCCCCAAAGCTCCCTATCCGTCGGCTCGTGCGCGGGGACGGAGGGGGAGAGCGGAGGGGTCTCGGCCCCCTCAGGGACTTGGTCGGACTCGATTCCGGTCTGGTCTCTGGCCACAACAGTCTCTTCCCCTGGATCTGCGTAGACCCAACTTGTGTGGGGGTACCAGGCAACTGGCTCCCCCCGATCGGTCGGCCAGGAGCTTGGAACAGGCTGTGGGTCATTTGGACGGGTGGTAGCCGCGGAGGCTCCGAGGCCAAGCTCTCCGGAATCGTCGTTGAAGTCGTCTCGGGCCCTTCCTCTTCCGTACTTCTTTTGCTCGCTTCTCCAGTCTGCATCTGTCCACTTATCCTGGGAGCGTCCGCTCCAGCTGTCTCCGGTATAGCTTGCATCCTCCTCCTCGTTCGGATAGAGGTCGTCGAGGAGGGCTTCGAGTCTGACCCTCTTGAGGTCGGTGAGCTCGTCGCCTTCGAACTCGGTGTCAGGGCTTTCTTCGCCCGTGACCAGAGGCCTGGTGCCTTGTCTTCCGGCTCCGTCGGCGCTTGACTCGCCCTCGACTGGAGCGACGTCGAAGAGACCTGGTAGGGGCGAGTCTCCTCTGTCGAGGAGTACCCCCCGGGTATCTGTGATATCGACGGAGTCTCCTGACTTGGTAGCGCTTCTGTAGGAGTCGGTGCTCGACTCTGAGGATCGCGAGCTGGGTCGCGACGATCCATAAAGGGACCCTCCAGGTCCCCTGGGTGTGATGGGTCGGCCATCGTGAAGGGTTTGTTGCGAGGCCGCAGGGATGAAGATTATCGGCGGTGGGTAGGCCGGTGTTGCCGGCACGTAATGGAACGGGAGTTGTGCTCGTACGCGCCTCTGTTGGCGACAGCACCGTTGGATGTAGTACAAGGAGGTGAACAAGAAAAAGGTTATAAAAAGCGCGGAGATGACGGGAATGGCGTCGGATAAGGGCATCCGTTCGCAGGTTTATTTTCGTAGATAGCCTGCGGTGATGATGGACCATGCGACGGATAATACGAGAATGGTGAGGGCAGCGAGGGTTGCGATAATCAGGTTGAGGTCAGTCTCGTAGTTGGGACTGGTCATCAATGATGTATTGTCGTCGAAGGAAGGGTCAGTCAATGTCAGCAGTACGACTGCTAACAATGAAGCTAACTTTAGAGATAGGTTAACGGGATTCGTGGTGCCTCAGACAAGAGGGAAGTATCCGCCGTACAGGGCAGCTAGCAGTCCTGCTAGGAACGGTGCGGCGATACAAACTTGAACGAGGGCGAGGGTGAGGAGTACAGTCACTAGGACTGCAAAAATCGGGTCATTGATAATGTGAGGGATGATCCAGGCGATAACGGCAGCCTGAAGCAGTAAGTCAAAGGGTGTAACCCAAAGGACTACTGCGACGAGAAAGTGTATCGGATGAATTTTGAAAAGGCGCTTTTCCGTTGGTCCACCCGTAGTACGCTAACAACCACGAGGTTGTCCTTTCGAACGCACAATGGTGACCTCTCTGGTCAAGCAGGAGGGAATCGTCTGTGGAATGACTTGGGCAACGCTCTTTCTCGGAAGTGACGTTGAGCAAGGTTGGTTGAGCTTCGGCTAAATGTTAGCCACTAACTCTTATCGACTTAGATCAACCAAGGATCGCCACTCGCACTTCGGTGGACGATACTCTCAGAGGTCAAAGGCGACAGTGGTGAGTCAGGGACGAACTAGATAGTTCGCGAAGTCGTGAGCTTTGAGTTAGGTAGATTAAACCTTAGCCGAAGCTGGGGTTTAACCCAGCAGAGGCTCTACTTAAATACACGTTTAGTATGCTAAAAATAGTACTGTGAGAAGGTCCGATAGGAATCGTATCATAGAGTAAGCGTGAACACGTAATAAAAGAAAAAGAAAAGAATAAACCGTAACATGCAAGAGTAAGGGAAAGAGTAAGACCAGTGATGAGAAACCACGAGAGAGGCTTTTAAAAACAACACACAGCATCTTTGAGTTAAATAGCATGGAGTCAAACCACCTAAGTAAGTATCATGATTGCAATCAGGGGTCAAGTAAACGATGTTGAAACAGGCCAGTACAACCCAAGTATACAACCAAGAAACCACCTGTTGAGCTTTTCAGCTTAAGACATGACAGAAGTTCGCAAATACCAAAGGATTTTCTAGTACAAGTCTCGCAGTAAGTATGCTTGAAGCATGAAAATTTGAAATTTGAAATTTGAAACATTGATATCGATCATTCGTAAGGCAGGAGATTCAATTTGTACTTGTAATCAATTTACTCAGCATGGAAAGCACGACACCATTAATATTTCTCCTCATCATCAGGCTCTAGTCCTCACAAGATGCAGATTTTTACCAAATTCTCTCCATAGCTCGGTTGGCATTGTCAGAAATAAGAGTATATCACAAGGTGCTTCTACAGCACCACCCAGACAAGAATGCTTTTCGCAAGGAAGGCCGAACCTGCATAGATGTAATAGTGATCAAAGAGGCTTATTTTATTGGGCCTGGCCTGGGCAGATTCTGTTTGGTGACACAGGTCTTTATGACGTGAAGATCCTTCCAAAATTAGATATGGGAAGGCCTCGGGGTCATCTTGATTGTTTGGACAAGGAACCATTGATGAAAGATTGGGACCATTCGGCGTGAACGCAGAGATGCCGCTGCGACGGCGTCTATACAAGCAAATGGAACATGGATATCATTCAATTTCTATTGCTTGCAGCAGCTGCTCTGAGGACATTTGGGTCGGAACCAAGTTTGCGGAGCAAGAAGAAATCAGTGGAGCGTCTCTTTCGTGGCAGTTTTCTATATGCTGATGACACACAAGCTCAGTGAAGGGGTGAAGGGTGGATATCAATCCGATCAACCAGTGTTGTGCTGCCCATGTTAGCCGTGTTGTGCCGGTCAGCGACTAGGTGCAAGGGACAAGTCATCAGTCAACCGTGAAGCCAGGGCCCTTTTTGCCTTGACCTTTTCCCATGGCCTTTGGTACTAGTGGCTCATACTGGATACCACCACCACACCTTCATACCATGTTTGCACTAAGATTTAAGTAGTTCTGAGTCATTTCTACAATAGTTCTTAATTAATCACTAATAACGGAAGCTAAGTGCTAAAGTGTCATCAATATAGTATCAATACCTATGCCCCCCCAACAACATCACCATCGGCATCAAGGTCACATACCTCATACAATTCCAATTCCTCTTCCACTGTTCCAAACTCCGTGGCGCTGATGTCGATGAGTGGTACACTACGACATTGATTCAAATTTGAATGGATCATGAAGAAGGAAGGAAGGTTTATTAGTCGTCAATGCTCTCGAACAGAGATGTAGCGATGTCTGTACTACAGCAAGCAATCTAAGGTATAATGATATTTAGCTGCTATGGGTCCAAACCAACCCTATATTCTGCTGCTTTGGTTAATGGGTGAAAGCTATGCATCAGCGAATCGAACAAAAATATATATGGCCGTATAAGCCCGTGGCAAGGCTCGAAATGCATGGCAATGTCCGAAATAATTGCACCAGCCTTATATGCCCATATGAAGTGTGGAAAAATGATAATTCTACACATATCCTTATGAGCATTTCCGATATCAGTAATGCATGTCAGGCTTCGAAAGGTATTAGTACAATTACTTGATGCCATGGGCAAATATAACCCGAGCACCATCTTAAAGCGGGCTGTAGGAGATTCATACCGGCTTCGTGCTGGCACTCATATCTTATCTCTTTCTTTCTTATCTTCTTAATCTGTGGCTCTTCTACTTTACTGCAGGGATCCCACTTTTCTATTACTTATTGCACCTTTTCTTTTACTCTAGCCAAGTTCTCCTTATAGTATAGACCCTATTTTACTAGTATATAAGACCTAACTTACTCCTACGTACTCCCTAGAACTACTCGAATAGAGGTTCTTTTCACCTGGTCTTTCCTCCGTTCGACTACTCTCTGCTTCGTCTAACTCTCGTGTGCCATTACTGCCAACTTCCTGTCACAGTACCATCACATATTTTTGACCTACAAGAACTTCGACTTCAACAAAAGCCTTACCGGCAAGGCTTCGTCGATTGGAACTATCTGGCTTGATCACCTGGACCTCCGCATGACTTTGCCTCGCCATCTCAATATTCCGACACCTTCTTGCTTTTTCCTACCTCTCTAAACTTGCTTCAATTTTTTTTCTCGCTTGCTGCATCTTAGTCTTGACTATGGTGCCGTTTACCCATTCAAAAGGGGTTGCTCCATTTTCTCAGGGGCTCCCTCTTCAGGGCAATAAAAAGGCACCTGCCGTTTCCGCTGAGTTGCCATCTATTCAATCTAAAAATAATGCTGACCTTTTGGGGGACATGGAAAGCCCCCTTACTAGCATTGCGAGCCTCGTGCCTGACACCAGCATGAGAAGCTTGGGCCCTGTCTCCATAGATGAGAAGGGAATATTCTCTTGGCCTGTGAAGGAGGAGTCTGTCGCATCCAAGGACTTCAACCTTCCTAGCCAGTATGGCAGTCGCGTTACTGCGAATGAGCCGAATTCCATGGGTTTTCAAACCGCGTTGGATGTAGATCTTCTGGATCTCGATGACAATTCTGTCGTTCTCCACCCTAGCAAAGTTATGGGATGGGAGACTGTGGGGAAGAAGAAGGGTAGACATACCCCTTCCCTGGACCCCGGTTTGAAAACCACCGGGTTTACTGCTAGCACGAAAAATAGATATGAAATTTTATCTGATTCAGATGTTGATGAAAATAAGGTCACTATTGAGAATACCGTTAAATTTGTACATGACGTATGCCAGAAGCATTTTGAAAAGCAATTTCTCAATATTCCAAGTCAAGTCCAAAGGGAACAAGAGGCTGTGGCAGAGGCAGCTCAACTCGAAGCTCAGGCTGGAGCTATGCAAGCTGAAAATGTGTCGAACTCAGAGTCAGATACCGAACATGAGGCAGGAAATGAAATACCTGCAGAAAAGCCTTTTGTCAACAAAGGAAAGGTTCATGATTTTCGTGTGTTGAAATAATCCTAGCGGGTATGGAAGCACACGAGGGATCAGGGCACAAATACGGGATTGATGCAGTACATGAGCAGTGAGTACGTAGTCAATCGAGTAAAGAAGAAGAAAGCGTAGCTACAAAAATTTACCGGTATGTACATGTGACTGATTACCAATAAACATGCGAGCCACAAGCTCGATATCCAACATCGCGACACTGGAATTCCAGGGATTGACAATGAGGAATTGGATCCTGAGAATCAGCGCCATGCTTGGGAGAACTTCGATTCCTTGAAGGATGAGGATCCCGAAGTGCAAAAGGCGATCTATGAAGATGTCATGAGATCGTGGAAGGCATGCAAGTGTTCCTCTGCCAAACCTGACAGCCAGATTAGTGGTCCCTCCAATGTGGAACCTGAAGTATTCCGTACCTCCACCCCTGTAATGAAGGGTGAGGTTTCGGGCGATGGAGAGGCCGTGAACTTTACCCCACCGATTACCAGCACCCCGATCTCGAAGCCTGTAAAGAAGGTTAGGATCGCGGAGGATGTCAAGACTGAAGAGATGTTCGATGCAACTTTGGGCAACCAAAAGGTGCGTTCCAAGTCATTGAGCCCTTCGGTCCTGAAGGCTAGTAGTCTTGGTGGTTTGCGGGGACGGTCCCCACTATCAGGTTCTAACAATGTGATAGGTAACCCCCACATTGATATGCGGCATATGATTGGTGTCACACAGAATGCCATGCAAGGCAACAAGCATCAGGAAACACCCAACGTTTGGTGTGGACCAGCCTTCGCAGCAGATCAAGTTGCTCCGAATAGTTACCTGGGGAGAGCTTTGAAAAAGTCTGTTGACAGTGCAGAACTGGTTAACGCACCTGCCGATGAACCTGATGATTCTTCTTCTTCTTCTTCATCCTCTTCCTCGGATGATGAGTCTAGCTCTGGGAATGAGCACCATAAGAAGAAACATCACAAGAAGAAGAAATCATCACGCCGTTCCTGTTCTCATTCTCATGACCGATGGGAGAAGCCAATCCTGCCATGTACATACAATGGTAGTGATGACCCGAAGTTAGTTGCACGTTTTATTCAGGAATGTGAACAGTATCTGAAGATGGGAAACGTTAAAGATGAGGACAAGGTATTTCGGATTTCTCGTTACCTTGAGGGCAAGGCCCGTGATTTCTATGACCAAAGTGTTAGTATGAATTACAACGAATGGGATTTAACTACCTTCTTCTGGGAGATGTTTAATTACTGCTTCCCTCGGGATTTCTGGGCTAAGGTTCGTCAAAGAATCAGGCAGTGCCTCCAGGGTGATCGTGATGTACGCGTGTATTCTCATGAGCTGAAGAGACACTACCATATGCTCGGAGATGAGTCAGAACGTACTCAAGTGCTCTGCTTGTGGTATGGGTTACGGTGCGATCTCCGGGAAGAGCTGAGTCGTCGTTTCTATGATGAGAAAATCAATACGTGACACGAGATTGTTGATATGGCCGAAATCCTTGACATCACTCAGCGTAGAGATGAAGGGAAGTCTCGTGGGGACTATGAACATAACCGCCATGCCAAGAACCGTCGCACCAATGAGACGACAGAGCGGAATAAATGGAACGACATACCTCGCTCGAAGCAGGATCATACTCCCAAACCTGCACATCAAAGCTTCAATGACAAACTACGTGAATTGTCAGGCATTCCATGTAAAGGGCCTGTTCATAATTGGGAAAAGCCTGTAGTGGATAAAAAGTCCCCCTGGCATGAGCACAAGTTGGATAAGAAGCAACGTGATGAATACCTGGCTGAAGGGAGGTGTTTCCATTGCGGAAAGGTCGGACACACCTCACGACAGTGCCCTGAGGGTAACACTGTAGCCTCTGGCTCGCGTTCTGGTCCTCCTGGTTGAAGGAAACCTCCCATGATGTCCTCCTCAAATATCCAGTTCAAGTTGAAGGAAGCGGATCGCTTGTCTAAGGCCGCGGATAGATCCACTAGCTTCAAACTCAACAGTATTGGCTTGGAGCTTAATGACGACGGTGTGGACGACATATCTAGTCATTCATGGACTCCCACGGATGCTGAGTTATGGCTCGACCAACCCATGGGTGATATGCTGGACGAGTGGTGGACTTGGCGTATGAATGCTGAGTTGAACTGGCCAGATACACTTGCATTGAGTGGTTGCGAGGGCATGGGGGGGGGGGGGGGGGGGGAACCACGGTTCAGTATGTACTGGACTAAAGGTGTTCGATTTGTTTTGTTTGATGCCTTTCGTGATGAGCAGGACGAGGTGGTTGTCCCTAGTGACATTGTTCAATATGGTGACATGGTGTCATGGTACTGAACATACCTTATACACACATATGGCATCCCCTCTGTAGAACTCCCTCCTCCACTCAGTAAGGACTTAACGGCTGCGTTCGTGGAGGAATACTTGGATGCCGGTTTCAATGATGGTTTCCATGGACTTGCTCAACGCTTTGGAGTCTCATACAAGAGCCCCAATGTTTTTCGGATTCACGATCAGGCATTAAATCATGAATTTTGTCTCGCTCGTAGCACGGCCTTGCATCCCAAATTCAGACTCTACAACTGGTGGTTGGCTTGGGTTCAATGCTGGGAAAAGAAACAGTTGCGTACAAATTGCTGGTCCAGCTGGAGAGTTGGTCTCGCTGGGCTGGAGGGCGGGTATGTAGGAGATTCCTGCCAAACACGTAGACGTAATCGTCAATTAGACAGTTTGTATCTTGGACATGTGGGCTATAAGCGAGATAAGCTTACTGCCATCCAACGTAACGTGGGCACTCCTCACGACTTTACCTGGATGGTCCCAAGGCCAATGATAGTTGATGTATTCATTGAAGGACATAAAGCACGAGCCCTCATTGATTCAGGCTCGTTGTCAGATTTCATGTCTACCACACTGGCTGACCAACTGAATCTGAAAAAGATTGAACTTGAGAAACCAATTTCACTTCATCTCACAGTCCAGGGGTCACGCTCGAAAATAAATTACGGGACTCGACCTAGATTCCAATATCAAGGCATAGATGAACAAAGATACTTTGATATTGCGAATCTCGGAAACTACGATGTAATACTCGGGACGCCGTTCCTCTTCCAGCATAAGGTAACTATGGGGATCAATGAGAATATCGTTCACATTGGAAGTGAGGAGAGCCTACCTATTGAGGGCTCCAACGTAAGTGAACTAGCCTCTCGTTCAGTCGAATTGGCAGAAGAGGCTATCTCGGATGTGCGGAATATAATCCGGGAATCCGCATGGGCTCGAGGGTTGTTTGACGATGCAGCGAAAGCTCCATTACCCCCTTTTAGACCTATCAATCACGAAATTCCACTAATTGATGACAACAAGACTTACCATTGGCGGCCTTCAAAATGCCCTGAGCCATTACTGGGGCAATGGGTTGAAAAGAAAAGGGATTACCTGACTACTGGTTGCTGGAAGGTGACAACAGCTCGGAATACTGTTCCTATGTTATGCATCTTTAAACCCAATAAACCAAAAGGTATGCCAGAACTACGTACCGTGTTTGATTTGTGTGAACGTAACGCGAACACTCGTAAAATGGTGGCACCACTTGCTTCAATTGATGGTATCCTTCATCGCGTTGCTGGCCGTCATTTCCGTTCCTTGTTTGATTTACAAGCAGTGTATGAACAGATTCACATAATCATGGAGCACCTTGACCATACAGCCATCACTATGCCTGACGGAAATATGATAAGTCTTGTAATGCAGCAAGGTGATTGCAATGCACTGGCCACCTGTCAAGCCTTGATGAATCACCTATTTTCACCGTATATCGGTGTCTTCATGGACGTTTACTTGGATGATATTATTGTATATTCAGACACTATTGAAGAGCACGCAAGACACTGTGAGCTTATATTTGACATCCTCGAAGAGCAATGACTTTACCTTAGTGAGAAGAAGTGCCAAATCCTGGCACGAGAATTGCATATCTTGGGGCATATCGTAAACGACAAAGGAATCAAGATGGATCCTTCGAAAGTCGACACTGTACTAAATTGGAAGGTGCCGACGAACCGCGAGCTGCTGAGTGGATTTCTTGGGTCAGTAGGATATTTCGCTGACAACGTAGACCTGTGTCCGGGTACCCATGGGAGTACTGCACACCTTGACTGGAGCCACGGTACCTTGGAATTGGACTGAGACACATCAGCGAGCCTTCGAACAAGTAAAGGATTATGTACATCGATGGTGAGAGAACCACCGGGTTCCCCTCGATTACTCCAAGGATGCACCGATGAATAAACGTCGTAACTGATGCTAGTAGTACCTGGGATTGCTGGCATAGTTAGCCAGGGCAATGACTGGAAGAATGCGAAGGTAGCAGCGTTTTTCTCTGCAAAGCTGAACTCCACGCAACAAAACTACCCCGTACATGAACAAGAGATGTTCGCGGGGGTAGAGACAATGCGCCAACACCGTGATATACTGCTAGGGTGTCACTTCAGGTGGTACACTGATCACAAAGGACTAATTCACCTGTTAAACCAGCGAAACCTGTCAGGACGGCAGGCTCGTTGGATGGAACTACTGTCTGATTTCAGTTTTGAGGTGATATACATTCCTGGAACTGAGAACGTACTCACAGATGCCCTGTCTCGTTTGTACTCAAACGAATCTCTTGGTACCGTATGCGCACCCTCCGAGTTCCCCCAACACAATAAGGACCATCCTCCCTTGGATCCCACTCATCTTGAAGTAACCACACCCATGTTGACTGGTCTTGAAGCAAACGCAATCATGTTGACACGTATGGGCTCTGGTGCTAAGCCTAAGTGGAATTTGAAACCCAAAATTCACGCGAATGAGTCATCCTCGGCGTTCGCAAAACAGATGGTGGATAAGAGATTCGTATTACACGGCCCCAGGCCGTCTGAGGATCCTGAGAGCTCGGATACCGCACTCGGTAGTAGCAGTGATGAGGTGGAATCATCAATGCACAACGAAGTTGGCATTGTAATGGAGGGTGCGCCTGCCATGGGACCATCGACATCAGACAACGACGAGGTGGTTGCACAGCCACATGTGCAACGTGGCTCGATTGGGGACCCGGCTATACCGGATTCAGAGTTACTGGTGGCTGGGGCTGTGCCAGGCCCTGACATGACCTTAGCGAGTTCCTCGCTGTCGTCCCTCACTGGCCTTGTTTCCTCACAATTACTAGGAATCGACTTGCTCCCCGTTATACGTGCCAACGCCCATAGTGATACTACCCTATCCAAAATATTGGCCTCTCCGTCCCACTTCAAGAACTTTTCAGTGGAGAATGGACTAGTTTACCTATGCGAGGGAGGTCGCAAGCTCCTCTGCATCCCAGAGAGCATTTGTGTACGTGAACGTGATTTACGAGAGATCGTGATCAGTGAGGCTCACTCTCTGGTGGCCCACCTCAGATCTTCAAAGACGTTGGCCTACCTCAGAGACCATGTCTGGTGGAAGAGTATTGCAAGGGATACTCGGGCCTATTGTGAGTCCTGTTCAATGTGTAAACAGAGTAAACCTACTAATCAGAAGCCGTATGGCTTGCTGAACCCACTGAAGGTGCTGACCTTCCCTTGGGAGTCAATGGGTTTTGACTTTGTAGGTCCTCTCCCTGAGTCTTCGAACAGGGATGGTTCGTTTAACAGTATTTCTGTTTTTATAGACCTATTAACTGGCATGGTACATCTTGTACCTTCCTGAACCAACTACAAGGCTTCTCAAGTCGCTGAGCTCATTTTTGCAGAGATATACAAGCACCATGGCTTGCCGAAGAGTATCGTATCTGACCGTGATGTCATCTTCATGAGCAATTTTTGGTCCCATCTGCACAAGCTGGTTGGAGTGAATCTCCGTATGTCTAGTGCTTATCATCCTGAGTCTGATGGTTCGACTGAGCGAGCAAACAGGACTATTACGCAGATGATTCATAATTGCATTTCACCTGACCAGAAAGACTGGGTAGCACGTCTACCCGCTATCGAGTTTGCTATTAATAGTGCTCGTTCAGATTCTACTGGGTACTCCCCTTTCTTCTTGAACACTGGATGTGTCTCTCATGCAATGATTTGGAACTCGTCGACTGACTCTGAGTTCCCCGGTGTTTGAGAATTTGCTGAGACGGTGAAGACTGCGTTGATGAGCGCTCACGATAGCATCCTCGCTGCACGATGATACGCCTGGTATCAGGCTACCTGTAGATTTTGCGATTTTACATCAGTTTATGCAATCTACAAGCGGTACAGAGGGCTACAGTGGAGGCTTCGCGCTGGTAGCTAGATACTACATAAAGAATGAAAGCATGGCAGTACAGAACGGACTTAGAAACGACATCTCAAAGAGTCAATTCTACCAGCTGTCAACACGCCAAGCTAAGCCCTACCTAAACAAGACTATTACAGTCAAATCTCGGGGACTCATCTGTATGGAGTATAAAAACCAAGAAGTTGAAGAATGGAACGAACTAGATGCCTCGTTGCCTCGACGAATAGAAAGAACCTGTCAGGAAAAATTGCTAAGTCGAGAAACAGATCAGCTTTCGAGATCAACTCAGGCTAGGAAAGGAATAACCTTGGAAGAATGAATAGCCGCGTTGGGTACCGAGATGACCGACCTTGATCGCGCAGTGATCAACAGAATACAATCTCGGACCTGCAGTCGATCACGATCGGTGGTTACATCCTCGAGATCCTGCGCATACTGCAGTATTCAATACATACGGCGCACGGCAGGCCTTGCAGACGGAAGAAGGAGCACCCACGGACTAGTAGGGCACTCCTCAGTGACAGAATAACCCAGCGCAGTCGTGTTGAACTGAATAGAAACTACGGAATGGCGCGATACTTGTAGGATAGTGACTCACTGTTTGTATTAATTCCAAAGCTCGTACCATAATTACTGTAGATACGGGCTCCTATACCTAAAACACGAATTGTATAAATTAGCAGCGACTAGACACATAACGGCAGGAAAGCATTCCCCCCGCATTTGTGCTAGTAGCCTGTATAGCTACCTAATCAATCACTGGTTTTTATTGCATATCCTCGACTGAAGTGAATTAAGTTACCAAAGTCAACCCATAAGGGCGACCACAGTAATCTAGAAAAGTTAAGTAGGAAGTAGAGCCGTCCCCGCGTTTGCGCCTTGCTAGTTAATTGAACTGCTCCACAGACAAAGGCCTCGTGTTCTCTCTCTCCAAGATTAGCGATCTAGACGTGCTGAGTCGACTTTAAATCAAAAGACCTCATCTAGTTGAAGTAAAATAAGCCCTAGAACGCTTTAAGTTTGAACAATCGTCGAGTTCAAGGAACTCCAGAGTCTGTGTACTCTTTGCAAGTCTTGTACTTGAAGTCAGAACCTGAGCGTTCTTTGTAGAGTGATTTTGCACTCTTTGTAGACCTCGGAGTCTTTGGTTGTTTGATTATTTGAAGTGTCCGCTAGAAGTTCTTCTAGACGACGTCGAAACGAGCATAACTTGCTCGACTATACCTTACAAAACAAGTTCATAAAACCCCGCTATCGCGGACTAGTGTACTTTGTGTAAAACACATCGAAAGAAGAATTGAAGTTGTTTTCAGGCAAAACCCCACTAGATTATCTAAATCTAAGTACATCGTGAGTGCTTCTATTGTACTCACCCTCAAACTTATATACATTGGTGATTGTGTGTGTGTGTGTGTGATTTAGTATCTAGATTGATGATCTAGACACTTGTTTCATTTGCGCGCTGCCCGTTACCGAGCACATCAACGAGTCAAGCAAACACGTGATGCAAACAGGCATCGTCGGGTTTCCCCCCTTGCGGCAGAGGACTTGGTGTATATCTCAACAAAGAACATATCACTCCCCAAAGGTTTGGCTCGAAAGCTAGCCCCGAAGTTTATTGGACCTTACAAGATATTGCGGGACTTCGGGAATGGCTCGTATGAAGTGGAGCTCCCATCCGATCTCAAACAGCATGGTATTCATAATGTATTCCATGCCTCCCTCCTTCGGGTGCATGTCCCCAATGATGATAGGCTCTTCCCTGGTCGTCTTGACTCGCAGGTTGGACTTAGCGAGCCATTGGAGAAGGAGTGGAAGGTCTCTGGCATTCTTTCTCATGTTGGGAAAGGCGAGCGAGCTATCTTTCAGGTGGAGTGGGCTTCCGGGGATCACACCTGGCTCCCTTATGCTGAGGCTGAAGGACTAACTGCTCTTCAGGATTACTTCGATGTTCTTGGCATCACAAAAATAGCGCAGTTGAAGGAGGGTTCGGGCTCATCGGTGGACGAGCCTGGGTTTTTCCTAGGGGCCGTTCATATTGATCATGGCCCCAGGGTTTCGGAAGGTGGGAAGATGAAGAAAAAATTTTTGTCGGGTATTCGGGATGGGGAGGGACCTTTAGGTCATAAGAAGGACAACTTTGCGAAGGGATATTCTGCCGACCACTGCCTTGCTTACCTCCCTTGCCCACCTGACATTCATCAACATCTCGACGTCGGCCATTCTTTCATTCACTCCATCCGTAACACCTATTTAGCTCCACGACAACTTACACAGACCCTTGACGACCTCGACTCTGCGCTTTCTACCCTCCATATCTCCATTCACAACTCCCTCTATGCCGCCTCTTCCTGTTCTGATGAATTTCATCCGTGCGGGCCCATATTTCATCATGTTGAAGACCAAGAATGGGCCTTTGGGATACCACCACGAGCAGGTAACCCTGTACATCAAACATGCAAATCACTTAGCAAAGGGGGACATCCCCGAGGGTTGGGCCGAGCCTGCAGGATACAGGTCATTCGCGGCAGGGTGGAACAACGAGGACACACCCAGTGCCTTTCCTGTTCAACATGGAGGTACTGTGGAGAAGCTTTCCGACATTCGGGTAATCTTAGACGAGATATTCCCACCCACACCAGTCAAGAGGAAAGCTGGGGAGCAGGGAGGTCGAGAAGGCTCCCCTGCAGGACCCAGCTCCGGATGAGTTCTAACCGATGAGGAGTGGGCTACGGCCAATCGCGCTGTATGGGCTGAGGCGTCTGCTTCACAACGCCGCAGGGATCGCATCAGGTACGCCAAGAGACAGCGACAAGAGAATCGTTCCAAACGCAAAGAGTGGGGACTCAATACAGCTTATTCTCTGCACGTTGTCGGACCCCCCAGCCTATCCCCCGTGCCCGAAGACGTGCTTCCTCCCTCCGACACAATGGAGATGGACACGCCTGGCACCACCACCGCCGCTGACAAGGCCTAGATGAAGCTTGAATGTGGGATGCTTTCTTGAAAGCATCGGAGGGCGTATGTAGGAGATTCATACCGGCTTCGTGCCGGCACTCATATCTTATCTCTTTCTTTCTTATCTTCTTAATCTGTGGCTCTTCTACTTTACTGTGGAGATCCCGCTTTTCTATTACTTATTGCGCCTTTTCTTTTACTCTAGCCGAGTTCTCCTTATAGTATAGACCCTATTTTACTAGTATATAAGACCTAACTTACTCCTACGTACTCCCTAGAACTACTCGAATAGAGGTTCTTTTCACCTGGTCTTTCCTCCATTCGACTACTCTCTGCTTCGTCTAACTCTCGTGTGCTGTTACTGCTGACTTCCTGTCACAGTACCATCACATACCATAGCAGCTAGTAGTTTGTGGGTGGCTGGGGGCATGTATAATTTGTAGTTTCACTCTTCGAGACTTGGAGAGACCTGAAATAGTATATTTATTATTACGGTGAACATAATACAACACTACGGTTTACACAAGTGACCTCAAATTTATACTGTATGATCTCCCTCCTGCTCCTCCC
The DNA here is from genome assembly GCF_030435595.1 of Desarmillaria tabescens. Lineage (NCBI taxonomy): Eukaryota > Fungi > Basidiomycota > Agaricomycetes > Agaricales > Physalacriaceae > Desarmillaria > Desarmillaria tabescens. The sequence goes on along the minus strand of NW_026848391.1, from coordinate 11,805 downwards.
TCTTCGCTGCCAATCGCTTCCCAGAGTTACTGTTAGGAGGGGACCTAGATAGTTCAATCTTTTCAGCCTTGAAAACATCACTAGGAAAAAGAATGTCACCTCAAATTGTTGGCATCGGACCTGCTCATCCTCGGCACTCCGGACACTATCAAAGAGTGACATCGTATGGGGAAGGGCACAACTCATTGGCTTGAATAACCCCCTAAGATGTTATGGAGCGAATCCCAAGGAGAGAACCATTATCAAACTCACCAATGCTTGACTTGAGTGCCCTTCAACACGACCACTTCCTCCTCCAACTCTGCAATACGTCTCTTCAAAAGACCACTAGTTGAACTTGATGCATTGATAGATGAGAGGATCCAAGCAGGCTGGAAATCTGCGATTCTTGGAGAGGTGGTGACGTTGCTTGAGAGCTGCGACTTCAGACTGTATTTATATTGAAAGAAATTACGTTGGAGTTCCGAGCTCGGAAGAAGACATCCGTGTCGGAGAAGAATAGGCCTAGAGGAGATAGTTCTTGTAGATCTGGCTCTGGCCCGATAGGCCTCCACAGCGAGAAGGAAAATGAGTAAGTAGCGGTGAGTTAAAACTCAGAATGAACCGCGAGCTATCACGTGGTACATCCGAACACAATGACACGATCGCAAGATCTCCGACTCGGAATCAACTAATTGGGCATCGTTTTTCATGCCATGCACCCCGTCTCACTTCTCATAATTTTCTTAGTGTCTGATGTTCTTTTTCCTTTCTCCCGTCTCCCGCTGATTCTGGCTGAACAGTGAAAATTCAGTAGAGCATCCAAAGGATCGTGACTTTCAATTCACAAGAACCGCTGTGAAGCCAATATTCGACTACAGGGTTAAATAAAGCTAGGCCATCCTCCACACACAAAACAGGAAACGATGGACCAGACCATGAAGACCATGATGGCGAGAGGCTCCCCATAGAAGGTGCTGATTCTGCAGTGGATCTGTAGCTCGACATCAATGATATGGGGTTTGCTGACCTGTAATACATTTATGTCATCGTTTTAGACACCTAGGAATTAAATTCAATTCTTACTACCATTTTTCAATCAGTTTTGAACCAGTCTGTGCAAGCCCAGCTACATTTTATTGTGCTTATGGTAGTGATACATGAACTGAAAATAATTCTATGCAATCTCAAAGAGCAAGTAATTATTACGTGGGTTTATAATAGCCTATGAAAAGGGCGCAACATTACGCCTTGGTTATATGGGCCTGTGAGGCCTTGACGAGGCGGATAAGAATTCCGCCGGACCGTGGTCGCCGCAACCCCCGGCAATTTTTTTCCCAATCTGCTGATGCGGGAGCAGATCGGCAGGCCTACTATCTTTATTTTCTGCGAAGAACATGCTTGACATTGAGGGCGTAAAAGACAAGTCACTTTGTTTGAAGATGGGATCACGGTTCACTCAGTGGACTATAGCGCAAGTGAGCAGAGCTGAAAGTAGAACAGAGAGGCATTTCAAGTATGTTCCGCGGTTTTCGCAAGTGAATACAATATGCCCCGTCCTTAGCTTCCTTCATGTCGACATCATCTGAGATCCGGATGTGGTTGGAGGGATGCGAATATGAGATTTGACGCCCTCTTGTTGCATCGCGCAGTAGGTATGTCAGGTGTAGTGGTTGGGGCATCAACGTGTCTCATCAGGGGATGTGCATGGCGTAGTTTCAGAGTCCGACTGGGACCGGAGATAGGCGATGCAATGGAGAGATGGAGATAATACTAATGAAAGCTTAGGAAACCTGTAGCAGTGTGCTAGTCTGATAAAATGTGGTTAGTGTTCGGTCTCAACGTATAGAGAGAAAACAGAGAACCTGACAAGCGCATGTCGATAGGGGGAGGGGACATCGTTATCTTCTCGTCATCCATATCATCATATGACTCATCGCTGTTGGCTTGGAAAGCTAAGTCTCGTATTTGGGAAAACAGGGCTATCGTGCATTCGGGGCGAACGGCGGAGCATGTGTGGGGGATGCGTAGCGGTGTAGCAAGAACAGTGGATGGAGTATTGTCCTATGGTGAAGTCGTCTTCAAAAGTTCCTGCGGTGTAGGTCGAGGGATCGGGTCGGTAAGATCCGGCGAGCTCCCAGGTGATATGGTGGAATGCATGTAGGAGTCGACCTCCCATTCAGCAGCTCGGAGATTGCGGTGCCTGTCCTGCGTTGGAATATTGCGGTGCGAGCTTTCGGGGTAGAATCGGCGAAGATCGAACTTGAAGATGATATGGATCTGGACCAAGTCGAGGATGCCTACGGTCGGTAGGTCCTAGTAGATGTGCTGGGAGATGTGAAACGGAATTTTGACAACTAGCGGCGTGGCAAGCGGCAACTGTCTTCGTTTTATGTGGCTTGGACCACCCAGCCATGGCGTTATTCAGCGAAAGCCACGATGGCTACAACGACCAAGCCCTGAGCTATGTTTGGGCGAGGGGAATATCGTAGGGACTGTAGATGAGGGCCTTCCGAACAATGCCCCTTCGACGACATCACGAAGGAACATCATGAAAGGAGTCAAGGTAGCCTTCGTTTCCGACTGGGGATTTCAATAGCCATGGGGTCTCCGTGTGTTTTCGAAGGAAAAAAGTGTGGTTGACAGGCGGAATGGTGGATGGCGCTGCTATACGTCAGCGTTATGCCCTGCTTGTATGCGCCATATGATGCAAATTTAAAGTGATTAGCGACCAGAGTAGGTTATCGAGATACTCCTGCTCTGAGTATACGGCGTTATCGTGGTCTTGAAGCCGTGTATCTCAATTACTACCGCTTAGAAACGAATCCAGAAGGAAGTTCGCGTTTTCGGTGACACGGTAGTTGATATTTTCTGGTTATCGTAAGTGAAAGATAACCAGACAGGGAGGAAGCGGACAAGGAAGATGAGGCAACGGTAGACACGGGTGCGAGGGAATGGTGCTGAAGGCTCCACTGACACTGCCAATGAACAAGTTCTCTTTGGAGTTGGCGTTTGCGTTGCTGAAGGAGCCTCTTCTCGGCGAATGACTATTACGATCTGCATATGGAAGTTGCGTCAGCGCAAGCCCAACAAGGTGACGATGGCAGATATACCCTGGAGTCATTGCTCATAACACGCTGGATGATGGCGACGCGACCCTCCAGTCACCAAAACGTCCCGCCTGCACGATGTCTTCCTCCTGACCCATCTCCACATCACCCTCCGCCCCAGACCGCCGCGTTAACATCTCGTCCTAGTCCCATTCAAGTTAAGGAGCACTACCTTTGACTAAATTAACCAAGGAATATCCGCAAATGTTGACGAGGAAAGGTTTCGTTGGGTAAGCATGCCAGAACTCCTAGGGGTTGAGAAGGTACGCATGCCTGAGTCAGTGCAGAATCCTCGATGGCGGTGAGACGAGAAAAGTTCAATCTTACCCGGTTCGGGCCGGCTCATTTCTCAGCCACCGTCCACGACGTCCGTCCAGTGTTTTCCTCCCCCGTTTCCTGCATCCTATGGGATTAGCTATCGGGCTCCGAGTCCTGTGAGAAATTTTCTCTCGATCGGATACTAGGTGTACTGCCCGTTTACTATCTCGTCATTCTTCTGTGTGCTTACCGCAGTCTCTTCTATATCCTCTTCATTTTATGCTTATTTCTTCGTACAATCTTATCCTGAATTATTCGCTCTAATGTATGTCACGCAGTTTTGATTCTGGATGTTTGGAACTGAACGAAGTGCAGTGTTTCTTCTCCTTCGTAAGGCAATGTCATCGTATTTCTCATCAGTTCATAGCACTCTACAGATGTTTCTCCCCACTGCCTATACACGCATCAACATATGCATCATCCGAGGCTCCCGCAGATTCTCGATGGAAGATCCTCCGCAACCGAACATATAAGTAGCTTCGATGCGCTCTTCGACCAGCCTAAATACAAGGACGCTGACCTCTCGTACACGCGTCATTCAAGTTGAAAGGCCATCATAAGCTTGTGCAGAGGAATAACCTGGGAATTTGTTCGAAAGGGACTTTGAGCAAGCGCGTCGTCGGACGAGGAAAGCTTTCACTAGGCGAGCACGTAAGGAATGCTGTCAATTGAGAAGGGCTTGTATGTGCGTGTGCCCGAGTTGGAGCACAATGCCTCTCGAGATTCTACTCCCAGTGTGCAACAAAATCTCGCCTTCCCATAGTATCACCGGCGTGTGTATTGGAACTCCTTTATTGGTTGCAAAAAAGCCATACACACACAGCGCCGACACAAAATACAGATGAGCTTTGAGTTCAAAGACGTCAGCAAGGAAGGGCGAACTTGAAGGAAGCTAAAAGTCGACATACCCTCAAACCAGTCTGCCGCCCATCAACAGGCTTCGAATGACTTTTTCATCGCCAGAGCCTCTAACTTCACATATTAAAACGGACACTCTCTTCCTCGTCGTTAACGGTAGTAGAATACAATACGTGCTGTGGAGAAGATCGGTGAGGGGGACGACTGGTGAAACTGTTATTCTCACATTAAGAACATCCCTCCCTCTATTTGCATCCTTTGGTTGTATGTCGCGCTCAGATGCTGGTCTTCTGTTGCATTATTGCAGCATGAATTTCTGGGCTGGACAAGCAAATACGGACGATGGTATGATCACATTGGACCAAGTGGATGATAGCTTTCGGTCGGGAGGTATTAGTTAGTAGATGCATTGGAGGATGTGAAATGAAAATTTCGCGACAACTAATTGCCGGTGTTGACCATTTTCCGGTAGCTTTGGACCGCCAATCCCTGCATGTGTTCATGATAGCATGAGGGATAACGGACACATGCCAGCGGTGTCATTCAGCAATATCCACAATGGCTACAATGACCAAAGCCTGGTGGGGTGCAGCGAATACCGTGGATGAGGGTGACCCCAGCGTTTCCTTCTTTCTATCAAGTGGGATATCAAAGAGGAACGAGCGAATTACATCCTGGGAAGAGTCAAGACAGACGTAGTCCGCCACTCCCTCACCGGTATTGAAAGCGACTTCGGACTGGGGACCTCCACAGTAATGGCGTCTTTGGTGTAGAATTGGAGGGGGAAAAACATGATTGACGAGCGGGATAGGGGAAGATGCTGCATCCTAACTCTGTCCTGGCTTCGTCTGCAAAGCCAAAAAGCAAGAAAAACACGAATACACCGAACCATTGCTACTGGTCCATCAACGTTCCCGCTAGCACTGACTTCCAGAGAGGCACTGTTATGTGATTTACCCGAGAGAAATCGTAGTGCACACTCTTCCAGCTAATCCAGGCCGCAAGGAGTGCATGTTCGAGACGAAAACGTGGGTTACGAGTGAGACCATTAATATCAAGCCCAGATGCCATGAACATAATGCGATAGCAACGACTTCAGTTCAGTTTTGAGTGAAAACCCCTTGAATTGGAAACGGCGTTGATTAGGAGGTGTCAGGGTTAGAACGATCATACGAAATACGTCGGATGTCAAGGACAAAAGCCATACGCAGTGCCGGCGCAAGATACAGGGGCTTGGACGACAAGTCAGCAAGGAAAGTGAAGGAGAATAACACGGACATACCCTCAAAATAGCCAGCAGGTTTCAAAACAACTCACTTTTCACCAGTCTCTGACTTCGCTAAGATAGCAGTCTCGTCCCGAGTCGAAACGTCAACAACAGTAGAGTACGATGTTGAAAGGCGATATATATACAGGAGTACTGCAGAGAAGACAGATGAGAGGGGAAGTAGGGCGTGGCGAGGAAAACGGTAAACATAGTATTATTTGAGGATGAGATCGTCTTGGAAAGTATATTTCGTGGTGTAAATCAAGGGGCGGAGGAGGCGATAAACGAGGAAGAGACGCATAAAGATGTCTCTCGTAGTGCTGGTGACGGCAACAAACGACGATGCTTCAAAGGAGACTGCCAATGAACGACTATTCCTTAGAGTCGTTGGAATGCGGTGACGACCTTGACCTTCTCGATAGCCTTTTCCCTGCCTTGGGCACCAGATAACCATCATGAGCTTAAACGTAGTGTCAATAACATTTCGGCGAGATGAGAATGGTGAACATACCCAAACGGAGTCGTACAACCAAGCATGTTCCCCTAGCTGAACCATGCATAGCCCCCAGGACATCGACTCTACAATCATCTCACAAGACGGACGTATTTCTCCCGTCCCTCTCTCCACCTACAAAATGCCAAATTCTATGCCCACCTTCCTCCTAGACACCGAAAGTGACACACTGACGTGTCGTCTATGTGAATCAACTTTAGGCGTTGTTCAAGTTGAGAGGCCGCCATCTTGAATGTTGACGTTGAACGTTAATTTGAAGAATCTCCGCGCGAAAAAAAAACTGAACAAAACCATGTCGAGAGAAGAGCTTCTGTTTGCGTGCGCATCTCCAGAAGCAAGGACAAGCAGATAGGGAATGCTGGTGGTCAGTCGAGGCTTTGTGTGCCTGTGCTTCCTGGATGTCGATGATGGTCGGAGGATGAAAAGAAGAATTTGGATCTGGCTCTTAATACATAATTCGTCCCGATCAGTGCAATTCCGTCTTCAAACCTTCAAACCGTACTTCCTTCCTTCCTTCTTCCTTCCGATGGATCTCATCCAGAGAAGACGACACTACTGTACTGATAACATCTTCACGCAAGGCTAGTAATCGAGATAATTCACATATTGAGTATATTATCAATTACTAAAATATTCTGACAGCAGTAGTTCAAGTTCTCAAAATCCAGATCCTAGTGACGAGAGCATCACCGCTGGACGAAACCGTGATTATGCACGCAGAGCTGATGTCTGCGGACTGCCTGATTGCCGCCATGTGTCCAGCATCATATATGTTACAGCCGAGGCATATTATGTCCGCCTTCATGAGGTCATTCCGATAATATGATGCCTCCCTCGTCTTTGGGCGTCCTTCAACATCGTGCTCAAGTTCATCAACATACTACCACAAAATCCCGTTAAAAGATGGCCTAAGGTAGTAAAAGGGCCTACCTTCGCACCACGTATGTCACCTCCTCATCCGCATGCATCACCCTAGCAGTTACCCATGCTTGGAGTAGAGGCCGAGTCACTTTAGATCATAAAAAATGAAACTTTAAAAGGTTTTGTTTGAGCGAAGCTTTATCAGCCCTGAAAAGGCCATCTATAAAAGGATATGAAAAACCTTTCCCCCTATAGAACAATGGAATTGAGATAACGTTTCATTTTACAGCACTCAAAACGACGGCGTAAAAACTGAAGCTGAAATCAAAACCTTTCGGAATCCCGTTTTACGCCATCAAAAACGCGGCAGCCACCACAGTGACAGCTGATTCTAAAATCAAGCGCAATCTGGTTGCACGTGTATGAGCCAGAGAAATTGACACATAACCAGCAGCAGTAGTTTCGATACCAATCTCCATGAGGACTAACTCGCGTACCGGGACCAAATCGCCATGGGAGCGACGACTATCGTGAGGTCGGGAGATCTACCTAGCGCAAGGTCAGTAATTAATTGGGAGGTAATTGATTGGACTAACGTTGAGCCATGTTATAGCATATGGTTGCATTTCCCAGTGTGGGATCCATTCCGCAAGAATCGATGTTCTTGACGTTGGAGTGATCGTTGTTCAGTACGCCTGAGCTAAACATTTTCGTGTTAACAAATAGTTCACGCCAGCGATGGGTGGCGGTTATTACGGAGGAAATGGAGGAAGCGAAGCACGAAGAGTGATGGGCTGACTTAAATGCGAAGGAACGTCTTGTAGTGCTCGTGAGGGCTCCCCGCTTTCAATGCGTGAAAGGAGGATAGCGATACACATGTGAAATATTGGTGCTTCTGGATTCCGACAGTAAGTATCATATTATGTATATGCTCTACATTGAAATACAGGTCGTGGTATTGGAGGACCACTGAAACCACCATTTTCTCGAAGTTTAAATAAGCGCTACAGTGGATAACTTTACAAGTCTACATACACCTGAAATAGAAAGAAAATATGGAATAATGAGCAGAGGGTTGGCCTCATCAAACTGAACGAGTTCGCGAGAAGGTTGTTAAAAAGCTCAAGAAGGCCCGCTTTCCGAGGGAGGAGGCCTTCGAACCTCAGGTGTAGGCAACCTGCGAATCAACGTCCCTCTACTAGAGGGTTGGGCCTCTAGTGGTAAGTTGCTCACCATCAAGGTGTCCACCGCTGACAATATCCTCGTACCCAGGCGGGAACGTTACAATATTGTTGCCACCATCGTCAGCGTCTATCCGACCCGCATCATTCTCCCGCTGAGGCCAGCGTTCATCGGAGGCCATACGCGATGAAGAGAGGTGTGCGTGTCCCAACGGTGCATTCGGAATTGAAGGTCCAGCAGCCACTGAAGCTCTTCTTGCTCCCTTTGGCATATGTTGGGAGGTGGTTTCCATCACGGTATACGGGGTAGGGATAGGTGTATTTGGGTGAGATATAATGAATGGGGACTGTTGATGGGGACTGATATAGGAACTCGTATTCACGTCGTTATGCTCTGGCTGTGTGCGTTGGCGACGTTGCTTGAAAAACCATATGATTAAGCAAAGGGAGATGACCGCGATGCCTCCTACAACTCCTCCGACGATGGCACCTATGGGGGTTTGGGAAGCGGAAGGTGAGGCTCTGGTTGATTGAGATACCGCCGGGGCAGTAGATGAGGACACAAAGATGGAGGAGGAGGATGCTCCGGATGTCCCTGTCAAGGATTCTGTAGCACTGGTAACGCTGTTATCTTCAATCTGGAATACAAATTTGTCCACCGTTAACTGCGAAGGTCCCCGTGAATCGTACTGGTTTTTTAAGATTATCTCATGTATTCCTAGCTGATCAAAGGATTTAGTGTATAGGATGTCCTGCTTGTATGGTGAGAATGATAGCGTAAATGGATGGATGCTCACACTCACCGGAGGACTTTCACTGTCGGCACCAGCTCTGACAGCGTCGATGATCTCGAATTTGGGATTTCCGAGATCACAATCGATACATATTGCATACAACCCCCCACAGCAGCGAGGTATGCTGTAGTAGTAGAAAGCATTAGCTTTTACTGAAAAAAAAAAAAAGAGTAAGTGTCATTTCGCAGGAGTTATGTCGTCGCAGGGTCTCACCAGGAAAAGTGAAGGTTACATTGGCTGTCAGGTCGTCTGTCCAAGTTAGCGTCCCAATTTGATTAACGCTAGAAGCATTGTAATCATCATAATTCCATGACCCAGTATATTTGAAAACATCGAGTCTGTCGTCACAAGTGTAGTTACTATAGCCAACCATGGCACAGTTGTATTGCGATGCTGCAAGAGCAAGAGTAAGACCAGTGATGGGGAATGTCGAGAGATGCTCTTAGAAACAGCACACAGTATCTTTGGATTAAATAGGATAGGCTCGAACGATCTGAGTATCATGATTGCAATCAGTGACAAGTAAATGCAAGGGGGTCCTAATAATGAATTAAAAGACAGTGGGTCGATTAAATAATTTCGTGCACCGACGATGGACCTACCTACCTTCACGTGACATTTATGATGTCATTATGCTAAATTTGGGTATCTTTCGACTCAATTCGGTGAATATTTTGCCTGAAATAGCCGTGATATTAATATTGAAAGTGTTTTGAACATAATCTGTACGCTATCAAGTCTAAATCATGGCTGTGCTCTAATGGGATGTCGTAATGTCACCATGTCCAGTCAGCAGGGCCACTTTGCAATGGCATTGACTGAGTGTTGGTATCGCTAGGTATGATGCCCTAAGGTAAGTAGCACACTCAGTAGCATATATTGTATCATGTATGCTCTAAAATTTACCCTTGAAGTCCATTTTTAGACCCCCAAAATGGTGGTCAACTTTTTTTTTTCGTGACCTCCGGCTGGACCTACCTACCTACCCGGTGTGCCGGGCCGGAATTCCAGTACCCCCTTGAGTAAATGATGTTGAAACAGGTCGGTACAATCCAAGTATTACAACTAAGAACCACCTGTTGAGCTTTTCAGCTTAAAACATGACAGAAGTTCGCAAATACCAAAGGATTTTCTACAAGTCTTGCAGTAAGTACTTAGGCTTGAAGCATGAAAATTTGAAATTTGAACATAGAAACACTGATATCGATCAATGTCCATAAGGTGGAGCCTCATTCAATCCGGACTTGTAATCAATTTCCTTGGCTGGCGCCAGTAACACCACCTCAGCATGGAGAGCACAACACTATTAATATTTCTCCTCATCGTCAGGCTGGAGTCCTCACGAGATGCAGATTTTTGCCAAATTCTCTCCATAGCTCGATTGGCGTCGCTCCCAAAAATAAAGGCTGCATATCACAAAATGCTTCGGCGTTCCTTTTTGGGACCTAAACCAGTTATCTATCTATCTATAGCACTGCCCAGACAAGAATTTCTTTCACAAGGAAAGCTGAACCTGTGTAGATATAAGTAACGGTAGATCAATCTTCTCTTCTCGAGGGTGTGCAATCACTACAAGCGTGGCAATTTTCGCGACCCTGAACGCCACCGCATCTGCCCTTGAGGCTTGGTCACAATTCCGACCGGCTGACTCCGGCTGACCTCTGTTGTTTTCAGCGCCGAGTCTCATGCTCGGGCCGGGACCTGACAGTCAGCCTCGGTGCTTATTTACTGAGCTGTATCAGCAGAGGTGGCCAATAAATCCAGTTTTCCGGATTTCAATCAGTTTATTTTAGTCTCATCCCGATCGTGGTACCCATGTCTTGCGGAGAGATGCTGCTTGCCGTGACCACAATATAACCAAACAATAAAGCATCGCAAACAAAAGTAGCCAATGAGAGAAGCAGTGCTACATCGGGTATAAAGACGGTACGGTCACCCGTGTGACAGGTGACAGGGACAGCCACGACCCTGTGCTCATGAGTCTTCGATCTGGACCCGCAGAAGAGAAAACGGACGGCATAAATGGGCGAGCCGCAAATAAGGCAGCGACTACGCAGGTGAAGGGTATCGGTCGATCGGGGAGGAGGAGGCGTAGGTAGGCCAGGTATTTATGTGTATAATATAATAAATAGAACATGCATTTTGAAGGAAGGGAAGGGAGGAAAGGAAGGAGGGGCAGAACAGAACAGACTCACAAAGTCGTTGTTCCCCTTGCCGGAAGGGAGAACGAGAACAACAAGGCGGGCGCCATGCTTGCTTTGTTGGAACAAAAAAAAGGAGAGATTGCTTTGTTAGAATAAAAAAAGGGGAGAGGGTTGAGAGAGTGTAGAGAAGAGCTTGAGACGAGACGAGATGCGAATCACTGTGTTTATGTAGACAGTAGGCATTAACCAACCAAAAGAATGCATGTCAGAGAAAAGAAGAATTTAATTTCACCCTTGCAGGTTTATCCTTGTGACCGTAGGCATGCAGCGCCTCATGCCGTACCTTGTACCCCTTTGCTAGGCCTGACTTGAACGTCTTTTCGGTCCGTAACCTGACCGTCTTTTTTCATGCTTCTGCGTGCTTCGAATGCACTTGATTCCCTGCCAAAAATCCTTGGAAGTCGACTAGAGCCTGAAAAATGACGTTCGGCTCATTCTCACGAGACGGTACGGTAAGTGCCCTGTTACGCGCCGATTGTCCTTTGTCCCTTTATCCTTGTGAGTCCAGCATTCTTACTCAATATACCCCGGCCGGGTCTATTGCCGCCGTTGCTACAGGCGGGGGACTGTAGATTGCGCTCATGTGTGCAGTGCAGTGCAGAGGAAAGAAATCTATAACAGTATGTACAATGTAGAACAGTAATTATAATGCATTGTGGTCTTAACTTGAATAAATGATCTTACAGAACAGCAGCGAGAAATTATTATCCGGTCTTTGG